>NW_024098075.1:0-41372 GCF_016545835.1 Crotalus tigris | reverse complement strand
AGTAGCAGAGCGAAAACGGCAGTTAGTAAGCTTGTGGCGGCCTCCACATCCGAAACACCAAGGGAATGGAACTGCCTTGTCAGACCTTTTGTCAGCATCTCTTCTTTCCGATGGCTGCTGCAGACGATGGACCTCATTTTTGGATTCTAGTTCGGATACCTCTCTAGCAACCTCTTGATGAACTGAGCCCGAATACATAGAGTTCTTGGAAAGCTGCAAGGCCTTAACAGCTCCTCCCGCTGCTACTTCGGCTGTGATCTCCCTTAGCGTGTCTTGGAAGGAAACGGCTTCTTTTGCAAAAATCTTTTGCTGCAGTTCTTGGCTCCTCAACCCACAAACTAGCCGATCTCGTAGCTGTTCTTCCAAGTCTTTGAACTCACAGGGCCTTGCAGCTTGATGCAGAGCAACAATAAAGTCTGCAGCATACTCTCCTGGACATTGGTCCCGCTGTTCAAATGCATGACGCCATGCAATCACTGATAGCTTTGGTTCAAAATGTTCCTTTAACATTTTCTTCAGCTCTGCGTAAGCAATAGATTCTAAAGGTGCTGGAGCAACCAAGTTTTCGGCAATGTCAAAAGTCTCTTGCCCACAAACACAGAGTAATGTTGCGGCTTTGAGCCCGTCTTCCGGAACTTGGTTCACTTTAAAGTAGTTCTCCACCCTTGCAACGTAGGAGCTCCAACGTTCAGGATGTGTTACGTCAAATTCAGATAGACGTCCAATCTTTGTCATGATTTCTTCTTGGCGGCCTCTTCCAATGCCTTGTGCTGCTCAGGCTTGTGAAGGGGTTCCGGACAAATCTTGACGAGCTCTCCTCCAGCGTCTTTGTACTGGCAGGCAGAGTCACACAAGTTGGAACGCCAAACTTTCAAGCACTTTGGGCCTTCAGTGGTGAGTTAGCCTAGTATTATTTTCTCTTGTAGCACGATCCCACCCTCATTGCCAATATTCTGTTCTTTGCGTTGATAAGGCATTGAAACGAGGCAGGAGTAACAACAGATGCTTCTTTATTTAAGCTTCAACAGAACAACACAAAATGGCACTGATCCCTTTTATACCTTTTGCAGGGAACAGCGTCAGCCAATAAATGCAACGTATTTTCCCGCTCTGTGCATGCTCAATAGGCTGGAGACAGCCTGTCTGGCCCGGGCAGGCCACATGGTTTGCCTGGGTCTCACTGCAGCTTCCTGCACCTGCTCTGTCAATCACAGGCCCAGGACATAACAATAAGGACATCATTTTTTGGGTGTTGATTCTATAAGGTGCTGTAGGGATTCATAGAACTGGTCAATTTCATCCTCTTCAGCACCAGTGGTTGGGGCACAGATTTGGACTACTGTGATATTGAATGGTTTGCCTTGGATTCACACTGAGATCATTCTGTCATTTTGGGGATTGTATCCCAGTATTGATTTTCCTACTCTTTTATTGACTATGAAGGCTACTCCATTTCTTCTGAGGGATTCTTGCCCACAGTATTATACCTGATGGTCCTCTGAATTAAATTCACCCATTCCTGTCCGTTTTAGTTTGCTGATTCCTAAGATGTCGATGTTCAGTCTTGTCATCTCTTGTTTGACCACGTCCAGCTTGACTTGATTCATGGATCTTACATTCCAGGTTCCTATGAAGAAAAGATGTTTACAGCATCGGACTTTCCTTTCACCACGAGATGCATCCACAGCTGAGCATTCTTTTGGCTTTGGCCCAGTCGCTTTCTGGCTAGTACTAGCCTTCTGCTCTTCCCCAGTAGCATATTGGACACCTTCCGACCTGAGGGGATCATCTTCCAGCGTCATATCTTTTGGTACTGTTCATGGGGTTTTCTTAGCAAAGATACTGGAGTGGGTTGCCATTTCCTTCTCCAGTGGATCACATTTTGTCAGAACTCTCTGCTATGACCTGTCCATCTTGGGTGGCCCTGCACGGCATAGCTCATAGCTTCATTGAGTTACACAAGCCCCTTCGCCACGACAAGGCAGTAATCCATGAAGGAGCTGGTGGAACTACTATTAATGAATTAAAAGACTAAAAGAGAAGTGCAAAGAGGCAATGGGTATACATAAATAAACATATATGAATGCAGTATAGATTTGATCAACATAGATTATTAACTAACATTGGATCAAAACCATTTGCGTCAAACTCTTCATCATTGCAATTGTGGTTGTAATGAGGAATTTCTTAGTTTTGTGGTGATTCCATTAGACTGATTTCTCAGTAAGAGCACAATTTCAGAATGCAAATTTCAAGCATCTACTGATGGAATATTAATTGCCAGGTATGACTGAGTAGCTTAGGAGGATATGTGCAAGGGTGCAATCCAAACCAATGTCATGGTGTTCTTGAAAACAGATGTTCTTATATCTCCTATTCATTATTATGAAGATAATGTGTCAAAACTCACCTTTCTATTTTGAGGCATTCATAGGCAGTGAGTTAGTTGGGAATTGCAGTGAAAACAATGTAACAACGGTGTGATTATTTGCTGTCTTGTTCTATAGGTCCAAGTCAAATAGTATTTGCTTGATGTCAGCCATGTTTTCCTCTATTCCCCTCAACTGGCTGACTTTCCCTTGCTGAAAATGTTTTCCTTCAGGAAGTGAATAAAGGAACAAGAGATCTGCTATCCTTAACTTGATTCTAATGTGCAATGAAACCATACATCTGATCTACACAACCAGGTTGGCTTAATGAGTACAGATCACTGACTATTTATTCAGGGAGGTGATGAACAACTGCATCCTGTACTTATAACATCACATAGGAAAGCAACCTCAACCCATCTCTTTCTGCTACAACAAAAGCAATGTTTTCTGACTTTTGCTAATAAAAGCAATGATGGCTGTTTTATCTGTTGCACTTCATTTTGTTGTGTGCAAACTTCTCCATACCAATTATATATTCCTCTCTGGGAACTGATCTTTCCCTTCTATATATTGTGTGTGCTCATGAGAGCTGATAGTTACATTTTCTGGAATTTCAATAACCGATTGAGCGCAGAACTAAGCCATGACTCCTATGACACCAATCGGCTGCTCTGGGATTAGGGGTGCAACATATTGGCAGCAATGGAGACAGTAGAGCCAGTTTCTTAAACATTTACCAGCAAATGAATGAGTTGATACCATATATCCTACTCCATTCATAAAAGACAATGCTTAATTTCTTAGCCCAGGCTCGAAAAAGAAAGCAGCAGGGGAAGCCACCAGTCACAGATTGTGCTAAGTGTGGGCTGGACAGAATAACAGGAAATCCTCATGGCCAAAGAAGTAAAAGAGGTTGGAAATCTCAAGCTCTGCACCTTTCCTTAACATAAACATAAGCAGTTTTAAATATGTTTTTCCCATTTTACTCTGATCTGTATATGCATTTTGAGTTTCAGGACACATCACAAAATTTGGAAGTCAATGGTAATGAACCATTGGCTGCTGTTTAGTTTATGAGAAGTATATGTTTGCACTGCAATGAAATTCCAATTAATTTTATCCTCCTTCCCAGAAGATTATGTTGCAGGCCTTTCCTTCAAAGGCCTTTATTTTAAGAGATAACTGAAATACATTTTAATATGCAGTACTTTATAGCCTGCTGTGCTGCCTTATTAGTATGATTTTTAACTCTCTACTAGAGATGGAAAGGGGGGGGGGGAACAGTTCCGCATTATTTATTAGCTCTGCAGCAAATACAAGTCCTCTAGGTTTTAGCCCAGTGGTTCTCAACCTTCCTAATGCCGTGACCCTTTAATACAGTTCCTCATGTTGTGGTGACCCCCAACCATAAAATTATTTCCGTTGCTATTTCATAACTGTAATTTTGCTACTTTATTAATCGTAATGTAAATATCTGATATGCAGGATATATTTTCATTGTTACAAATTGAACATAATTAAAGCATAGTGATTAATCACAAAAACAATATGTAATTATATATTGTGACATATTTATTTCTAATTACAAATAAATGAAATTTTGTCTTGAAGCATGGGTGCTCCACCTATGGCTCTGAAGGGAGACCTTGACCTTTTCTCTTCTTTAAATGAGCCCTTGAAGTTGCCTGATTAGGTTAAACATGACCTGTGAAAAAATTATATGATTGTGTATGGGGGGGGAGTGCTTATGGGGTGGGAGAAAATAAGGATTAGTTGAGGTGATACTCAAGGGGAGCTATACTTGTAGACATTTGTTGTCCATGTGTGTGATGTGGCCCACACAATTTGCCTCTTCAGCCTTAGCCACTGTCCATTTTTCTACCTTCAGCTGAAATTTACTGAGTGTGTGGAAGAGGACCCCTGTCCTTCCAGGACAATTGATCCTAATGACCTTCAGAGCTTCTCTCTCTGAAGAAGGCAGAAGGAAAACCTTGGTTCTTTTATGACTTGTGGACTTCAATTCCCAGAATTCCTGAGCCAGCATAGCTCAGTTCTGGAGCTGTGCTTGCCAGAATTTTAGAGATTTTTGGAAGGAGGTCTTGTCCACTGAGGCAGAGGCAGCAGAAGGGAAATCCATTCCTTCCTCCCACCCCACTGTTGGTTCCACTGAGCAATAATCAACTGCTTTTGGTGCAGCAGCCAGGGCAGGAAGAATGGGGAGCATTACTGCAGCAACTGCAAGAAAAGGCCCCTTGGAGCTTCTTGATTCCACACTAGGAGCAGATTCATTTTGCCCCCCCCCCCTTCCCGGCTTTCCAGAGGCACACACTAGGATAAGGCAGGCAAGAGGAGAAAGGGAATCACATGCTGCAGACCAAAACATCCACCCAAAGCAGCTTTCATCTCCAAAGCCCCCCCCCCCCGATCTCTTCCCTTTTCACTGCCTGGACCAGTTTTCCTTCTCCCACCTGTAGTGAAATGGTGCTCCCTTCCCCTGCATCCCACAAGTAGGAAGCCATGGGGGGGGGAGGAGGAGGGATCGAGCAGCAGGAATCAAAAAGTATGTGCTGTCTTAAGGAGGGCTGCAGGGATCTCAGAGAAGGGGGGAATCAGCTGCCGTGGGAAAAGAGGAAAAAGCTACTATACTTTTATGCCCACCACATAAGTAGGAACAAAGCTCCCACATTTATCATTAGTGTGATCTATCACTGGGAATTTAGGGGATCTGATGCAAACTTCCAATTGTGTGAGGATGGGCTATCTGGGAGCTCAGTTAACTCCTGTGCAGCAACTGCCATCAACTTACTTCTCAGAGTTGTGATAAGAGTAATAAAAGCAGCTATGCTCTTATTAGGTTTTGCATTATCACGGGTGGACTGTTTTTGCATGGGGATTGTGTTTTGCTTTTTTCCTAATGTAGGACACCTTCAACATCATAGGAAAGCAAGGGCATTATCTTTTAGCAATGGAGATGGCCCGAGAAGCTTTTTCAGGGAAGCGAACAAACATACCACCATCCCTCCCCCACTCCGGAGCATGAGGAAACTACTTCTTCCTTTTATAAATCGCCCATCTCAATGTAAAGCTTGCTGGGCTTGTTGCAAGCTCAGTCACACTGCGCGCCTGCTTGCGAGATCTCAAAGCTTGGTTTTCTTCCTCCACAGCAGAAGAGTCGGGAAACTTTCCTAGCCGTCCAGCTATCCATCTGCCCACGGAGGAGCAGTGACTTCGTAGGCCCACCCATCTCCCCTTTGAGCCGAGCATCAGTTTTATAACCTGCCATCTGCCTCAAAGCACTTCTCCATCGCGAGGAGGCAGAGGTAGCAGCCTGCTGGGCAGATGCCTTCTTCTTCTTCTTCCTCTCCCTCCTCCCTGAAACGACGAGAGTAGGACGCTGCTGGCTGGGTCACCCTGCAGGGGAAAACAGGGCTCTTTCTCTGAAAGGCACTTTAGCCAGCTGAGGCTCCCAGCGGCAACACAGCAGATAACCTCTATCCCGAAGCACGCCCGAACGCGGCTCCGCCCTCGCTGGGCCATATCCTTCCCTGTTTGGGCTTTCCTCTGCCTCCTGCTCCCCTCCTGCTCCTCCTCTATCTGTCTCCCCTCTGGAGACAGATAGAGGAGCGGTGTCTTGGTTCCTAAGACCATCAGTGGTTCCTAAGACCATATGTGTTTTCCGATGGTCTTAGGCGACCCCTGTGAAACGGTTGTTCGACCCCAAATGGGGTCACAACCCACAGGTTGAGAACCGCTGTTTTAGCCAAATGTTTGGTGGTTGCATAGATTGTTGTGTTATGGAAAAACCACGATACTTACATCAGAAGACAAGACCACGAAGGGTTGGAGAAAACAGGTTTATTTGTGCACAGTGGTTCAGAGCATTCGCATGACAAATTCTGAACCCTGAGTTACTCCCAGGGTGTCATTTTTATACAGCTTGCCGCCCACGCTTAACCTAATGGATGACTTCTTATCTACCTTTAACACACTAAAAGAGAGAAGTTCATATCTTGAGACCACACGCATAGGAAAAAGGGAAGTTTATACAATGTGCAGAGAACCACACTCCCCTACACGTGTAATATCTTACACCATTTGTGATTTTCGGTTGGCACTTCTTGTAAAACTGTTTCTTCATAGAATTGCATACAGGTCATCACACTCAGCCAGTTTATAGTATTAGTTAATGCTTTCAAAACATCACCTCTGTTAATTAAATATAATTCAAAAGTACTTTATCATTTCTCTTAATGGCAATTTTCCATCTACCTCATTTCCCCCCTTTGAAACTTCATTTAAATCTTGAGATTATTGGGGAGTTTCATATATTGGGGGGTCTCCATCTGGAGCACTCAGTTTTACATACTCCCTCCTCATCCCACAAGGCCATAACCTGGGCTATGGCTAACAGGGAATTAATGACAATACTAATCAGCAACACCACAACCACCCAAATAGTTGGCATGAGCCCCTTTCTAATACAAGCAGTTTCCCTCATCCTTTGGCTGGGTTCCATGCTTAGAGAAGCCTAATACTAGTGACGCGATTGCAGCTTCCAGGGCAGGGAATTTTTGTAGCCCGTGTGATGGGTGTTAGCTTCCGGAGTAACACCTGCAGGGGTTTTCTTCACCTCTCCCATTCGCACGGGGACAGCTTCTGGAGTGTCACCAGAAGGGGAGAGGCTCCTTCTTCTATGATGCAGGGTAAGCTTAAGAGGTTGAGTTGGGTCACTAGTCACTTTCCACTGGGTGGGGGCGGCCAATTTAACTTGGGACCAATGGATCCACGATTTGATTTCAGCCACCTTAACAGCAAGGGGAGAACACATAACAACAGTATATGGCCCTTTCCACTTTGGGCTTAAAACTTCCCTTTTCCAGTCCTTTACCCAGACCTCCTGTCCCGGTTATATATTATGTGTTGGTGTAACCAAGACATGGGGTCTTTGGGTTAGAACATATTGTTGTAGCCGCTGGACTATAGTGTTAAGAGCCTGCAGCTGCTTTAGCTTGACAGTGTCTGCTTCCTGCCCAGTGTTCTGGACATCTGGTTTGAGCAGGTTGGGGACTCTGCCATACAACAATTCAAAGGGAGATACAAGCAACCCCCTTTGTGGAGCACACCTTACTGCCATCAGAGCCATATTCAAAGCATCTGGCCACTTAAGCTGAGTTTCCTGACATATTTTTGCCAATTTTTCCTTAATGGTTCTATTCATCCTTTCCACCCTCCCCCCTGATTGAGCATGGAAACTACAGTGAAGCTTCCAGGTTATCCCTAGCATAGCCACTATCTTTTGGGTGGCTTTATGGATAAATTCGGGACCATTATCTGAAGAAATTCTAGAGGGCAACCGATATCTGGGAATAATAATATGAAGCAAGGCTTTTGTGACCTCAGTTGCTTTTTTTTTTTTCTTCCTTGTAGGGATGCAATCCGGCCATCCAGTGTATGTACACACTATGACTAGCATTGCTTTATAGGGACCTGAGCATGGCATGTCAGTGAAATCAATCATCAAGGAATCGAAGGGATAATTTCCTCTGGGCTGATGTCCTTGAGGCAGTTGGGGTCCTTGTCTTGGGTTGTTGGCTGCACAGATCTCACATCTAGCACAAACATTTGCTGCAATACTGTGTATTTTGTCAATATAAACCTCTCTCTTCAGGGCATTTGCCAGTGCCGCCTTTCCCAGGTGCAGTTGCTTATGAACCTGTTGCACTGCATCCCATGCCATATATCCTGAGATAAAGACTCGCTGGTCTGGCAAAATCCACCAACCATCTTCTTGCCTTGCCTCTAGCGTCTCAGCTTTGTCCAAGTCTTTCTGAGAGTAGTTTGGTTTACTCTGGTCCTGTTCCTTAGGGGTCCACAAAGCTAGACAATTTGTATGTTCAGAAGGTGCCTTTTGTGCAGCCATGCGAGCTTCCCTATCTGCCTTATTATTTCCTAATTGAATATCTGATGCTTCCTTCTGATGGCCTCTGCAATGCATTACAGCTACTTCCTTAGGCTCCCACACACTATTCAGCAGACGCAGTATCTGTGGTCCATACTTAACATCCTTTCCCCCTGAAGTTACAAGTCCCCTTTCTTTGTATAAGGCTCCATGGACTTGCACTGTTAGGAATGCATACTTGGAGTCTGTGTAAATATTAATGCGCTTCCCTTTTGCCAACTCCAGAGCTCTAGTTAATGCATGCAGTTCAGCTAGCTGAGCACTTGTACCGGGCGGAAGAGGCTCAGCTTCCCAGGCTTCCTCCAAAGTCACCACAGCATATCCTGCCTTTCAAATTCCTTCCTGCATAAAAGTAGTTCCATCCGTGTATATTGTAAAGTCTGGATCAAGCAGGGGAACATCTCTCATGTCTGGACGGCTAGCGTAAGTTTCTTCAATGGCTTGTATGCAACTGTGTGTGGTTTCCAAGTCTGGTTCAGGCAGCAGCGTGGCTGGATTCAGTGAGTTAGATTGAATCAATGTAACCATTGGATTATGTGTTATTAAGGCTTGATATTTTAGCATGCGTGGGTTGGTCAGTCACAAATGTCCCTTTGCTTCTAAAACAGCTTTAAGAGCATGGGATGTGTAGATATCTAACTTCTGCCCAAAAGTCAATTTGTTAGCTTCCTGTGTTAATAACGCTGCTCCTGCAATTGCTTTAAGGCAAGCCAGCCAACCCTTAGCTACATTGTCAAGCTGTCTTGATAGATAAGCGACCGGGCAATGCCAGGTTCCTATTTTCTGGATGAGAACTCCTACTGCCACATTTTGCTTTGTATCTACAAACAGTTGAAATAACTTTTCCAAGTCTGGTAGACCTAAACTAGGGGTGCACATTAGAGCCTCCTTGAGAGTGGTGAATCTGTTATTTTCTTGCTGTTCCTATTGCAATGGTTCTTTATCTCCCCCCTTTGTGGCCTCATATAGGGATTTTGCTATTAAACTAAAGGTAGGGATCCATATTCGGCAGAAGCCAGCAGCAACTAAAAATCCTCTTAACTCTTCCCTATTCTTCGGTACAGGCAGCTGGCAGATAGTGGATGATGCCTTGTAAAACCAGGGGAGTTGTCCTCTGCCCACAAATATGGTACATCAAATTCTTCCCATCTGGCATTTTTCTCTATCATTTGTGCCAGCATTACCATTCTCCATTCCTCTGCACGGGGTACTTCCATCATCACTTTTCCATATTTTATGGCCATTGTGCCATCCTCTTCAAAGGAGATCTGTGCCCTTAGTTTACAAAGCAGATCCCTTCCCAATTAAAGAATTGGCATATATACAAACTGATGGGTTATAGTTTTTCCTCCCATAGTGCAACTTATGGGCTCCAAAAAGGGCCACTGTAATATTTCTCCTGTTGCTCCTTGTATATTGATAGAGTGAGGGGAGGCTTGGCTTAGGGGTTGGGTTAGGACTGATCGGGTGGCTCCAGTATCCACAAGGAAGGGGTTTGCATCCTACTGTTAAACTGACCACAGGTTCTGGGAGGCGGGCTGAACCTGGTCGGTCTCAGTCCCATTCCTCTTTTTCTGCCAGGCCTATGAGGGGGGTCCTTGAAAATCCTTCTCTTCTTCCTCTCCCTCCCTGGCCTCTTCTCAGGTTACCTCTGAAGCTTCTGGCAAACCTTGCAAATCTTCCTCTTCCCTCTCCCTGTTCCTCCTCCTTTTCTCTTTCTGGGCATTCACCCTTCCAGTGTCCTTCCTTCTTACATATGGCATACTGGTTTCATCCTAACACCATTCCCCTTCCTCTACCTCTTCCACCTCCCCTTGACACCCCCATCATAGCAACTGCCAACAATTCAGCTTTCCTTTGCATTTTCTGATCTTTTTTCTTTTCCTCCTCCTTTTCTCTATTCACAAAAGTCTTTCGGGCCACTTCCATCAGTTCACTCATAGGTTTTCCTAGGGCTCCTTCCAGTCTTTGCAGCTTTCTCCAAATATCAGGGGCACTTTGTGAGATAAAGGCCACGGCAAGCATTCTAACATTGTCAGGCTCTGTTGGGTCAATAGGTCTACACATTTGGTAGGCTTCAAGCAACCGAGCGTAAAATGCTTCTGGACTCTCTGTGGCTTCCTGCACCACCAAAGATGGTTTGGACATATTGACAGATGGTTTTCCTGCTGCACGAACTGCCTGCACCGCTAACTGTTGATAAGCCTGCAAATCCCCGAGGTCATGATATGGATTCCATGAAGAATCTTTGGAAGGGAAGTTTCTCTCAATGTGTTCCTCAAGAGAACGAAGCAGTGGGAGAGAGGGCTTTACTATTTTTATCACTGTCATCCTAATCTTTTCCCTTTCCTCTAGATTGAACAAAGTCCCCATATCCATCCAGTTAGGATTGTGGATGTCCACAATGGTCTTTACCAAGTCTGCCACTTCATTTGGTTTTTCACTAAATGGACCATAATGAAAATTCCAATTAAGAAGGTCTGATGTGGTAAAAGGCATATGTTGGAATAGAGGAGCTGTGGCTGTTTCTGCTGGATCGTCCTTACGGACAACCAATTGATCTACTTGTCTAAGGGGAACATTCAAAGACGCTTCCTCAGTCTTTGCCCTTGTTTGTTCTGAGGTAGATGGAAAATTGCCATTAAGAGAAATGATAAAGTACTTTTGAATTATATTTTAATTAACAGAGGTGATGTTTTGAAAGCATTAACTAATACTATAAACTGGCTGAGTGTGATGACCTGTGTGCAATTCTATGAAGAAACATTTTTACAAGAAGTGTCAACTGAAAGTCACAGATGGTGTAAGATATTACCCGTGTAGAAAGGTGTGGTAAGACAACCGTTTGTGTGAACTTCTCCTTTTTCCTTGTGTAGCCTCAAGATATAAACTTCTCTCTTTTAGTGTGTTAAAGGTAGATAAGAAGTCATCCATTAGGTTAAGCGTCGGCGGCAAGCTGTATAAAAATGACACCCTGGGAGTAACTCAGGGTTCAGAATTTGTCATGCGAATGCTCTGAACCATTGTGCACAAATAAAGCCTGTTTTCTCCAACCCTTCGTGGTCTTGTCTTCTGATGTAAGTATTGTGGTTTTTCCACAACAGTTCAGCTATCAGTCCTCCCACTTCTCTGTCTTCTGTTTGCAGTCCCGTCCATTCCTCCTCTGCCTTGGACTCCCTCAGCACCTCTTGCTGAAGGTCCAGCTTGGGTCCCTTGATCCTGGACATCTGGTTGGATTATGGCTTGTCCCAGCTTTTTCTATCTTTGAAACTTTTTAACATAGGGGACAGTTTTGCATTTCTGGATCCATGGTGGAGGTCTTTGCAACAAGCCAAGCCACACATCAATATAGGGTGCCTGGTCTGGGTGCCCTAACGTGGGATGGAATACTAGCTGATGTACTTTTAGAGCAATGGATGGATCTAGCATCCCTGTGCTTGGCCAGCCTATGTTAAAGCTGGGCCAATCTACCTCACAGAAGATCCTCAACTTATGCCTGCTCCACTTAATATCATAATCCTGAGCCTCATAAGCAGACTTAAAATGCTTTAACATACACCCCAACGGAGTAAGGGGTACACTTTCACCACCCCCCATGAGCCTCCCAGGGCACCAGACAAGACAAATGAGGAAAGGAGATGAGAGGAAGGTAAGGGGTCTTTTCACTCGGGATGACACTGAGGGTTTCACTTATACGCGCTAGACCCAGGGAGCCAGACACGGTCACCAATGGGAATTTCGAGCGCCACTCACTCACTGCACACAGACAAAACAATCCTCCCACCTTATCCTAAAGAGAGGGTGATCAGTCCTCTCCTCCATCCCTGTTTACAGGGAGGGATTCCTTATTTCCCTCAATACTTGCCTGCGGGCGAATCCTTTGTCCTCTAGCCAGCTGGAAAGTTGCCTGGTCTCCTTACCCTTCACCTGTGGTTCTTGGAGTGGCCAACCGCCGATGCTGGAGCCCTGTGTCACAGGGAAGTCCCTCGGAGTAAAAGGTCCGATGGCGCCTGGGATGTTCCCCCTAACACTACAGGCCCCTGGCACCAGGGTGTGCCCTCCAGAGAGCCCCAAGACTCCTTGCCGTCCTGGCGCAGTCGCCAGATAAATGTTGTGGAAAAACCACGATACTTACATCAGAAGACAAGACCACAAAGGGTTGGAGAAAACAGGTTTATTTGTGCACAATGGTTCAGAGCATTAGCATGACAGATTCTGAACCCTGAGTTACTCCCAGGGTGTCATTTTTATACAGCTTGCCACCCACACTTAACCTAATGGATGACTTCTTATCTACCTTTAACACACTAAAAGAGAGAAGTTCATATCTTGAGACCACACGCATAGGAAAAAGGGAAGTTTATACAATGTGCAGAGGACCACACTCCCCTACACGTGTAATATCTTACACCATTTGTGACTTTCGATTGGCACTTCTTGTAAAAATGTTTCTTCATAGAATTGCACACAGGTCATCACACTCAGCCAGTTTATAGTATTAGTTAATGCTTTCAAAACATCACCTCTGTTAATTAAAATATAATTCAAAAGTACTTTATCTTTTCTCTTAATGGCAATTTTCCATCTACCTCAGTTGGGGGAAAAACATTATATACAGTAATTAACACTGGATGCTTTTAGATTTTTTGTTAATTTATTCGTCTAAGTCTTTAGTTTGTTGTTGTTAATTGCGAAGTTGTGTCCGACCCATCGCAACCCCATGGACAACATTCCTCCAGGCCTTCCTGTCCTCTACCATCTTCTGGAGCCCATTTAAGCTCACGCCTACTGCTTCAGTGACTCCATCCAGCCACCGCATTCTCTGTCGTCCCCTTCTTCTTTTGCCTTCAATCTTTCCCAGCATTAGGCCCTTCTCCAGTGAGTCCTTCTCATTAGGTGGCCAAAGTATTTGAGTTTCAACTTCAGGATCTGGCCTTCTAAAGAGCAGTCGGGGTTGATCTCGCCTAGGACTGACCGGTTTGAATGCCTTGCAGTCCAAGGGACTTGCAGGAATCTTCTCCAACACATAGTTCAAAGGCGTCAATTCTTTTGCACTCAGCCTTTCTTATGGTCCAACTTTCACATCCATACATTGCAACTGGGAAAACCATGGCCTTGACTATACGTACTTTTGTTGGCAGGGTGATGTCTCTGCTTTTTAGTATGCTGTCTAGATTTGCCATAGCTTTCCTCCCCAAGAGCAAGTGTCTTTTGATTTCTTGGCTGCAGTCCCCATCTGGGGTGATCTTGAAGCCCAGGAAAATAAAATCTGTCACTACCTCCATTTTTTTCCCATCTATTTGCCAGGATTTGAGAGGGCCAGATGCCATGATCTTGATTTTCTTAATATTGAGTTTCAAGCCAACTTTTGCATTTTCCTTCTTCACCCACGTCAAGAGGCTCTTAGGTTCCTCTTCACCTTCTGCCATTAAAGTGGTATCATCTACATATCTTAGGTTGTTGATATTTCTCCCAGCAATCTTAATTCCAACTTTTGATTCATCTAGCCCTGCCTTTCTCATGATGTGCTTTGCATATAAGTTAAATAGGCAGGGTGACAGTATGCAGCCTTGCTGGACTCCTTTCCCAATTTTGAACCAATCAGTGGTTCCGTGTCCAATTCTCACTGTTGCTTCTTGACCCGCATATAGGTTTTCCAAGAGACAAATAAGATGGTCTGGTACTCCCATCTCTTTAAGAACTTGTCACAATTTGTTGTGATCCACACAATCAAAGGCTTTAGCATAGTCAATGAAGCAGAAATAGATGTTTTTCTGGAACTCCCTAGCTTTCTCCATGATCCCACATATGTTGGCAATTTGATCTCTAGTTTCTCTGCCTGTTCGAAATCCTGCCTGTACTTCTGGTAGTTCTCGATCCACATACTGCTGGAGTCTAGCTTGTAGGATTTTAAGCATAACCTTACTAGCATGTAAAATGAGTTCAATGGTGCGATAGTTTGAACATTCTTTGGCATTGCCTTTCTTTGGACTTGGAATGTAAACTGACCTTTTCCAATTCTGTGGCCACTGTTGAGTTTTCCAAATTTGCTGGCAAATTGAGTATAGCACCTTTACTGCATCGTCTTTTAAGATTTTGAATAGCTCAGCTGGAATACTGTCACCTCCACTAGCTTTGTTGTTACTCAGATTTCCTAAGGCCCATTTCACATTCTAGGATGTCTGATTTGAGGTCAGTGACCACCCCATCATGGTTATCTGGGACGTTAAGCTCATTCTTGTATAGTTCTGGTAGTTTTGCCACCTCTTCTTAATCTCTTCTGGCTCTGTTAGGTCCCTGCCATTTTGGTCCTTTATCATGCCCATCTTTGCATGAAACCTTCCCTTCATATCTCCAATTTTCTTGAAGAGATCTCTGGTCCTCCCTATTCTGTTGTTTTCTTCTATTTCTTAGCACTGTTTATTTAAGAAGGTATTTTTATCTCTTCTAGCTATCCTCTGGAATTCTGCATTCAATTGGGTGTATCTTTATCTTTCTCCTTTGCCTTTTGCTTCTCTTCTTTCCTCAGCTATTTGCAAAGCTTCCTCAGACAGCCATTTTGGTTTCTTGCATTTCTTTTTCTTTGGGATGGTTTTAGTTGCTACCTTTTGTACAATGTTGCGAACCTCCGTCCATAGTTCTTCAGGCACTCTGTCTATCAAATCTAATTTCTTAAATCTATTTGCCATCTCTACTGTATATTTATCAGGAATATGATTTAGTTCATACCTGAGTTTCCTAATGTTTTTCCCTACTTTCTTCAATTTAAGCCTAAATTTTGCAATGAGAAACTCATGATGTGAGCCACAGTCAGCTCCAGGTCTTGTTTTTACTGACTGTATAGAGCTTCTCCATCTTTGGCTGCAGAACACATAGTCAATCTGGTGATGTCCATGTGTAGAGCTGTCTCTTGGGTTGTTGGAAAAGAGTGTTTGTTATGACCATGGTATTCTCTTGACAAAATTCTATCAGCCTGTGCCCTCCTTCATTTTGTACTCCAAGGCCAAACTTGCCTGTTATTCCAGTTATCTTTTGGTTTCCTATTTTAGCATTCCAATCCCCCATGATGATAAGGACATCATTTTTTTGGTGTTAATTCTATAAGGTGCTGTAGGGCTTCATAGAACCGGTCAATTTCATCCTCTTCAGCACCAGTGGCTGGGGCATAGATTTGGACTACTGTGATATTGAATGGTTTGCCTTGGATTCGAACTGAGATCATTCTATCATTTTGTATCCCAGTATTGCTTTTCCTATTCTTTTATTGACTATGAAGGCTACTCCATTTCGTCTGAGGGATTCTTGCCCACAGTAGTATAACTGATGGTCATCTGAATTAAATTCACCCATTCCTGTCCATTTTAGTTTGCTGATTCCTAAGATGTCGATGTTCAGTTTTGTCATCTCTTTTTTGACTATGTCTAGCTTGCCTTGATTCATGGATCTTACATTCCAGGTTCCTATGGAGAAAAGATCTTTACAGCATCGGACTTTCCTTTCACCACCAGATATATCCATAGCTGAGCATCCTTTTGGCTTTGGCCCAGTCACTTCATTCTTTCTGGTGCTATTACTACTAGCCCTCTGCTCTTCCCCAGTAGCATATTGGACACTTTTTGACCTGAGGGGCTCATCTTCCAGCATCATATCTTTTTGCCTTTTGGTACTGTCCATGGGGTTTTCATGGCAAAGATACTGGAGTGGGTTGCCATTTCCTTCTCCAGTGGATCACATTTTGTCAGAACTCTCTGCTATGACCTGTCCATCTTGGGTGGCCCTGCACGGCATACTCATAGCTTCATTGAGTTACACAAGCCCCTTCACCACGACAAGGCAGTAATCCATAAAGGGGAAGTCTTTAGTTAATACAGCATTTAATTTGGTTTTAGGTTTGAGAATACAACTTCTCTCCTTACAGGCCTGGAGTAGCAATAAAAGACAGGATGCCAGCATTTTTACTGATTTCTGGGGCTAAGTTGCACATATATAAAACTTCAAAGTTGTTTTTTTTTTTTAGAAAAGCAATATTCTTCAGGAGTGGGAAAATATCTAGAGTGAAAATGTAGCAAGAAAACATGGAGATATTAATCTTTCTCCCTTCTGCTTCCCATTCAAGATTTACACATAATTCTAATGCTAGTCAGTGTTTCACTAAAATATTTTTAAGATATTATGGATGGGCTGAAATGAAACATGTATAGGAAGTATAGGAAGAATTAACTGTCTCCAACTGTCTGAGCATTCAAATCTAAAAAAATCAATATGTTACATTGTAGGTTCATATTTTTAAAGTTGTTTTTCTGTATGTCTGACAACTCAGGCACCAGCAGTTGAATTTTTATTTTATTTGCTTTTCGCCCATCCATCTGCATTGCTATGCCAGGGCCAACTAGACACTTTTTGAAATTGTTCTTAACTTCATTACTAATATAATGCTGATGTAATAACCAGTGAAGTTTAATAAAGCCAGATATAAGTTCTCCTGATCTATTTCTTTGATTTGAATTTTACAAAATACCAGGACAATATGATCAATAAGTAGACAATGAATGCAAGTAGCTAAGATAGAGACTTTCTAAGCATTTAAGTTACACATTTATAGCCTGTATATTATGCAAACTATTTTCAGTCATATGATTTATAAATTTTTCTATATTGGAAGCATGGCTGAGCAAAAATCTAGCAAAGATTTTTAAAATTTTAGAAGTATTATTAGTATTTTTGTAAAAGTACTATTGTTATGTGTGCCAACTTGGAAAATAAATAAAGGTTGAATGTGTGCTTGTTCAAACCATTCAAGTTCACACAATAAATGTTGCTGGCAAAACATGAAGTTTGCTCATTTATCACATTTTGCCTAGCATACATAAAGAATAAATCTCTCCGAAGTTAGAAACTATCAAAATTAATGAAAACATTTCTGCAAAAAAAAAAAAATCTATCTAAATTTACATTGTCTATCACAATACTTAATCTAAAGTATTTATTAAAGTGACATCACTGTTTTCATGAATTGATGTAATTAAAATTGTCCGCAAAGGAAGATAAATTGCAGAGAAGTATTTCAATTGTTTTTATTTTCTTCTAATAATTTATTTTTTAAAAGTTATTTTTTAATGAAAACTGAACTCAAGAAACATTGAATAATCATAGGCCAACATGAACTTTGTTTCCTTTTTTTAATAGAAGACATAATTTACCAAATCTCACTATGTATTTTGGGGTGGGCTTCCAGACTCAAGCAGAGAATAAGGGAATTTTAAAAGAAATTAAAGTAAGCAATAGAAGTACAGAAAGATAGAAAGGAATAATAAATTCATATACAGTGATAAAGTTGACTTTTTTCAAATATGAAATTCACAAAAAAAAGGTGAAATTTCATAGGGAAGAACTATGGACTATCTTTTTTTTTGTCATTTTCTGTTGACTTCATAGTCTTTGCTTAATAAATGTGACATTTGTAAACACCAAACATTGAGTCTTCAATGTTTAGCTTTAATCATATGTACTCTATGGCAAAATGGCATACCATTGCAAGATAATAGCTGATATAAATTATATTTGGAACATATTGTTGTGGCTCACCTGAAGCAACCAAATCATTTTCAAGATGCAACGTAATTTTATTAGCATGAATGCAGTCTATTCTGGGTTCCCAGGACTTTCCTGAGCAGCCCTGGATGAAAACAGAACCAGAGCTGATTTACATTTGGCCTATTACATTGCAAAAATGAGGCAAGCAAAAAGGCAGACACAGTGCAAATTACACCATGATGTTGAAATGTTTTAGATAAGTCCATCACTTTTGAGATCTTATTGTTTCCATCTTCCTAGCAGGCTGGCATGATAGCAATACTAATTCTGAGATATAGTCAGTGAATAAAAAGTATTCAGTTTACTGCTGCTTCTCCCTCTCATTTATGCCAAATAGCTTGATTTTAAACCTGGGGCTTGAAAGAGACAGTCTTTATTAATTCATTCATTTTATCCATGATAGTAGTTATTGTTTCGCTATTCACTGGCCCCCTCCATCTCCAAGAACTGGAAAAGCATTGTATTAAGATCTGTAGAATTTGGGCTTCCAGGTGAGGATCTGTGGTAGACTAAATACCTCTAAAGTAACAGAGATGGCACAGCAATAGTGAACTATTCCATGTGAGGAGAATATGGGATGGAAATCTTGTAGTCCTGTAAGTAGAGCAGCTGGGGCTCAAGGGAAAAAAAGACGCACAATATGCACTCTTTTAAAGGACGCTAAATTTGACCAATTCTCACTTTCTAAATAACTTCAGACTATAATCAATTTACAGTTGAAAAGAGGTCTTTGAAAATAGCAGAGAACTTTTTAGTGAGTGAACTTTCCTTCTGGATTACAAAAAAAGTAAAGCAAAGAGGAAAACAATACTTTTAAAAGACTTTAAAATGGTAGCAAAGAGCTTAATCAAGATTTTATTAAGCAAGCTGCAAATGGACAAAAAGGGATGGTATAAATCTGAAAGATAAATATTTTGTCAAAAGTCTTTTGGGGCTACTGGGAATTGAATAAACAGACTAAATTTTGATAGTTTGACAATAAATGGGAAAAAATAATTCTTGGAAGTTACAAAGTAAGGAGATAAGCATAATATAAGATGGATTATGTCATCTGAAATGCAGAAAAACATATTGGACTAAGGCCTTAAGAGTCCATGTCTGGAAAAGGAGAGTGAAAGAGAGGGGGTAGGGAAAGAGAAGGAGAAAAAAGAGAGAGAGAGCCCTGCTTTTTAACCTTTATGTTTGCAATTGATGAAAGAATTACCCCCAAAATATTACAACAAATGTTTGGAGAAGTGGGAAAGCAGGCATCTAAATCTGTCAAATCTGTCAAAAGTTAGGTTATTGCATTTGAGAGAAGAATAGAAGAAATTTCATAAGGATGAAACAGAGGATGAAATAAAAAGTTAGAAAAAACTGAATCTTTAGAACATCTTACTGGAGAAACAAATTAATGACAAAGCTGAAATTTTTGAAAATAAAACAAAGAATAAATGGAGAGAAGGAAAATGATTTAGACAAATTGGTGTTATTGGAATTGAGGGGAAAAGAATTCTTCCTGATATTTGGAACAGTTCCAAAGGAACCTGGAGACAATACTAGAGAAAATATTGGTCAATCTCTAACTTTTTTTTTAATGGGATCAAGATGACATGAAGGCAGAAATAGATAAAGTGTATAGAATCAATAGACAATTTGCAAAACTAAGAAATGTACCAAGAGATGTTCTTATAAACTGTGTCAGAAAGAAGAACAGGTAACAAGTTTTGCCACAACATTTCACTACTACACTGAAATGAATAATACAGATATGATTGTACTTAAAAATATTCTGATTAGAATTCTGCAACAAACAAAAAGAGCACTTCTGTTTGATTGACAAACTTAAACAGAAAAAAATACCATTTTAATGGGATAAATTGGAAGGAATGATTTCCTCATTTAAACAAGAGATGTTCATACTGAATTAAATCAAAAAGCAATCTAATTTCTAGAACATTTTAAAGAAGAACTGGAAGAAATGCAAATGGAAATGATAAAGGGCCTAGCACTCTAGACTCTAAATAACTACAAGAAGCTGATGAAGAGGCCATCACACCAGGCTAAATTTTTGACATAAAATGGATTTTAAATGCCTAACATGGAATATAAATGGAGCAAAAACTCCTTTAAAAAGAAGATTATTTCATTATTTTAAAAAATGAGTCAAGAGGTAGTCTAACTTCAAGAAAAGCATTTTTAGAAAAAAGGATATGCGGTATTTAATCTGCAAATATTTGTGTAAAGATTTTATTTCAGTGAGCATTCAAAAAAGGGAATTATAAGCCTCAGTTACAACCAGAACTGATATTGGCTGATGATTATGGTAGATATGTGGGGGTGAAAACTAATTTGCATGGGGCCAAGACTTTGATAATAGGAATCTTTGCTCTAATTGAGTTGCCAGTTCTTAGGGCTATAGCTTCCATCATCCTGAACTATTTATCATATTGGCAAAAATTCATGGGTTAAATTCAATTTTGTTTTCCCTATTTTCTCACTTTGAAAATTGTTTGCCTTATTCCTCTAAAAATTTCTACAGCAGCCTTGGCTTGCTCAGCAAGAAGCAATCACACTGTCAACCAATCTTGTTCAGAACATACAACTTGCAATTATTCAAGACATAATATTTTTGTCTAAACAATTTGAAAACAGAACAAACCATCACAATATATACTCTCTAGTCTGAATTCTTGTGTTGGGTTCTCATGATTTCTGCTACCAAGCTGTGTTTATCCTTCTTATTTGCTTGCTGTGTGAACTCACTCCTGAGAGCATGTAGCCTGAGGCAAACAACTTTATTAGGAATTGCTATACAATATACAATATTCAGTGTTCTTCATATCCATTGTGGAAAGGAAATTTGTCATAGTGCTCTCGGTCTCTGTTTTAATCAACTCTAAGAGACAGATCAGATCAAGAAACCAACTGCACAAAAATACAATAATTATACTCTATTGAGATGGGCAATATTGAATAGAACCTTGCAATTTTTTTGTATTTTATCTTTGCTCCATCTCATGCCCCATTGAGTCAGAGAGGAATCAGCCTAAGCATCTGGCTAATGCTGTGTTCTTTCTCAGGGTTTGCTGCTTCTTGTTTCCTTGTTGCATGCATAACAACTTTTGTTTATTTCCTTCAAAGCCATCTCCAGAGCGCTCCACAGCTTTATTAAATAAACATGGAATGTAGGACTATTAGTTAGGATGTGGATTTGATTTGGTGAAAACAACAGGATAAAATATATTCAGAGAAAGAATATTGGTGGGGCAAAAGAATTGTCTGTTGTTCTTGAGACATCTATTGCTCTGTGAGAATAGGTAGGGGACACGGAGTTCTTTCAAGTCCATTGTTCAGATTGACCTATAAAATGTGTCAAAATTTTGTACTTGCTGAGTTTAGAAAACATATCACTTCATTTAACATCAGCAGCTAAATGCCTGCTTAAAATCCCATATATGGAGATCAAGACAGTAGAATGGAAGAAGCAGATTTTTGTGTAAAATTCTCCCAAAAGTCTTGGAGAAAATATCTGAATACTTTTGGATTGTTAAAGGTGCTGAAATATGTTGCTAAATTCATTATTACAACTGCTTTTTGAAGACTATAGTTTTATTTTTCCATTTCTCTCTTTTAATTCACAGTCTGATTTTTTTTTTGTTTTCATAATAAAAAAGTCAAGTTTATTTGTTTTTGCTTACTGTTTCAGATGGCTATAAGTTTCAGTAAAATCTGTAGAATAAATTTCTATTACGTTCTCAGTGTCAGCAAAATAAAACTCTTGGTTTGGTTTAATTATGCATGGCAGCCCATTGGCATCAGTTAGAAATGTAACAATAGATACAAAAAGAAAAATGCTTAAATGCATAATTTAAAAAAAAACTAGGAATATTTTAGTAATACTTGCATTAAACTCTTAAATATGAACCAAATAATATCATACCAATTAAAAAAAACATTGCTTCTGATTTGATTTTTCTTTTGACACATACCAGTTTTCACTTTGAAAGTCAAGCATTTTGATGATAATTCTTTGACTAAAATTAAATCCTCTGATTTTACCTTGCTGTTCTGGAATAAATGCCACAATTCGCTGGCACTCTTGTTTTCATGATCTCTGGCTTGTGTGTGGTAACTGAACAAAATGCATTATACAGATAACTTACACTTTCATCTGTTTATGGCTGATTACAGAACTTGTCATCTTGGTAAAAAAACTAATTACACTAGAGATCATTGCTTACTTTCAGACATGCATTAATTCTGTTTCTGAAGAAGGAATTATTTGCAGTTATGTATAATGTTGTTGCATAGAGATTGAAAAATCTTGGACCAAATCTATTATAGTAAAGAGGCCTGTCTTTTCAGTATATCTTCATATATGCAAGCAGGCTAATAAATGGAAAAGCATCCCAAATAAGAGAATTTATTAATGACATTAGAATTGTTCATATTTGTTTTTGAATGGCCCCTGCAATCTTGTAACTTTTTCAATCATGCCACTTTAATCATGCATTTGAGACCCTTATTGTCTCTTAAGGTTTCTTCTTTTCTTTTTTAATTCACTTCTTTAGAAATAAGTAGCATGGTCAGTATCATTCTTCTGGTTTATTTTCTCTCGCAAATGCTAGGTATTGGCATAGAAATAAGAATAATTCTTAAATACATTGGCAGAAAAGTTAAAAGTTACTGTTTTCATCTTAATTTTTCACATTCTGTATGTTTTCAGTCTTGAATTGTGTTTAATTTCTCCAATCTACAGACACCAGAAGAAGGTGCATCTACATCGACCTACGCAGCAGTTTCACCAGAACTGGAAGGGGTTGGTGGATGCTACCTTTACCATGAGCAAAGGACAAAATCTGCTGATGTCTCTTATGATGATGAGTTGCAGAAAAGACTCTGGACAGAAAGCTGCAAACTTGTTGGGATTCCTGATGTAGTACCCTAGAGGTCATGGGGAGAAAATGATGAGTTTGCTATGGGAATTCAGCCTGTCTCCCTGAGCCAAGCTGTGCAACATCATTCCTACTTCAGAAATTCACTGTTCAGTCACATGAGCAAGTATGGACATTATTTGAGCTACCAGTCTGCCAGCAGTGGTGGCAGTTGAGATAGTGAGCAAAAAATTCCCAACTAGAATTGTATGTATGGTAGTTTTAAATTTAACCATCCATTTTGTAATCATGATGTTTCTGTCTGTGATTAAAAACAAATTATTTAACCCTATGTAGAAAGAGTTTTCTTTCATAAAAACAAAGAGGTTAACAGGGGTGTCAAACTGCTGGCCCACAGGCCAGACACATCATCCGGAAGCCGCGCTCACCCCATTGCAGGCAATGGCAAAACCGTCCCGATACGTTGCACGACGTCACATGACATTGCGAGTTTGACATGTCTGGGTTAAAATGATGTGATCTCCATTCTTCAAAATCCAAGGATTTGATAATTTGATTTTCAAAAACTTCAAAAAAATGGAATGTTTTCTTTAATCCTTAATTTTGGCATTTTTGCTTTTTCCAGAGAAATATAAAACTAATCTGATGATATTTTTTTCACATACTTTAAAACCAGCATGCCTAAGACCACCACAAGCCTAACTTTTTTCATATTTCAAATGCTAGACTGACTGTGATCTATTTCAAATGTCTACCAACACCTTGAACATAGAACATAACTATTACTTTTTTATAGTTTGTAGTAATTCATAATAGCTGCTCCATTTTCTGGAACAGTTTATTTAACATTCAATAATTGTCACAGCCTATAAAATAAAAAAAAAATCTGTTGTCCTTATGGAATATTTTGCATTTAAATATGAAACACAATTTCAGAGTCTAAAAAGCTATATTCATATGACATACACACACACACACACACAGAGAGAGAGAGAGAGAGAGAGAGAGAGAGAGAGAGAGAGAGAGAGAGAGAGTGTGTGTAAGGACCCACCCCACTTTGCATCTTAAGAAGACAGAACTCTTGGAATAGCTCTTCCAACAGGAATCCTTTATTAAGAGAAAATGGTTGCAGGCATGCTAGACAGGACTTGGGGTTCAAGCTCTCCCATTCAAGGTTTTAAGGGGTTCCCCAGTAGTCCCACCCAATCAACCCCCCTTCCAGTGATAGTTTCAAGTATCACAATTCCATCCCCTTTCTTCTTCCGTCTGGATGGAGACTTCAGATAACTACATGAAAGGCAATTACTCTTCTTTGATATGTTAATGCTTAGAGGCCACAATAAACACACATTCAGTCCTTTGAAGTGTGCTGAAGGAGGTGAGGGCCATAAAGCCCCTTTGCTCTCCCCCTTTTCTCCCTCTTATGGCAGAATCCAGAGAAGGCAGAATTGGGAGTTTCTATGTTTGATAATTAAAGATGAAATATAATTGGATTCTGACATCCGGCCCCTCTTAACAATAAGAGAGATCCACCTGAAAGAAAACACAAGTAAAGAATTTAGTTAGGCTTGTTAGGATACTCTGTGTGAAACTTCTTCAATAGCTTCGGAGCTCTGACGTGACGTTTATGGACCCACTCATTTTGTGAGGCAGGGAGGTGTTTCCAGGCAACTAGGTACTGAGTTGTTCCATGATATCTCCTAGAGTCAAGGATCTCTTTTATTTCGAAGTGTTGTTCCCCCTCCACCATGATTGGAGGTGGTGGGGGGGGATTTTTGGCCGTAGAGGTGACTGATGCTCTCTTTTCAGCAAGCTGCAATGAAAAACTGGGTGTATTTGCCTGAGGTTTTTGGGTAATTCTAATTCTACTGTTACTGGATTTATGATCCTTTTAATTGGAAAAGGTCCTATATATTTTGGTCCAAGTTTTTTACAGGGCTGTAGGGACTTTAGGTATTTTGTAGATAAGTACACCATTTCTCCTATAATGAATGGTGTAGGCTCAACCCTTTTTTTATCGGCTTGTGCTTTGTATGCCCGCCTAGCTTCATCTAGTGATTTTCTGACTATTGGCCAGGTGTTTTGTAGGTTTTCCATCCATTCTTTCAGTGAAGGGATCGTTGGTTCTTTTGGGGTTAACTCTGGCATAGGGTTGAAACTTTGGCCGTTGGCTATTTGAAAAGGAGTGTAGCCTGTGCTGGAGTGGACTGCATTATTGTAGGCAACTTCTGCAAAAGGAAGTAAGTCCGTCCAATCACTCTGTTGGAAATTTAAAAAACATCTCAAATATTGCTCAAGTACCGACTGGCACCGTTCCGCTTGTCCATCTCCTTGAGGGTGGTGGCTAGATGTCAATCCCTGAGTGGTCCCTAAGAGGGATAAAAATTCCTTCCAAAATGCAGACGTAAATTGCACTCCCCTATCAGAGATGATGCGTTGGGGTGCCCCGTGCAATCTGTAAATGTGCTGGATGAAAAGTTTTGCTAAGGCCTTTGCAGTGGGAATTTTTTGGCAAGGGATAAAGTGCACCTGTTTGGAAAATAGGTCCGTGACTGTCCAGATAACAGTATTCCCATTGCTTTCAGGCAATTCCACTATAAAATCCATGGCTATTTCCCTCCAGGGGGCTGAGGGACTTGCCACTGGTTGTAACAGCCCTGGCGATTTCCCTTGCAACCTCTTTGCTGATGCACAGGTTGGGCAGCTGGCAACATAACTTTCTATGTCCTTTTTTATTGATGGCCACCAAAATTGCCGTTTAATTAAGTGTAAAGTTTTTACAAATCCAAAATGCCCTGCTGATTTTGTGTCATGGCAAAGTTGCATGAAAGTTAGTCTTTGAGTTGTTGGTATATATAACTTTTCCCCTACCCAAGGCAATCCGTCTCTCATTGTGCACACATGTTTGTTTTTCTGGAACCAATCATCTGTTTCCAAACTTTTTCTGAATTCAATCCCAGTTTGGCTGTCCAGTTGTGGTTTTATTTTGGCTTGGGTTCTTGTGGTTACTGGCGCTGCCAGTTGTGATTCTGCCATTATTGGTCTAGAGTCTGTGGTTCGTGCGCTGTTATATTGGGGCATGCGAGATAGTGCATCTGCCAGGAAGTTCTTTCTTCCTGGTAAATGTTTGAGCTTAAATTGGAATTGGTGAAAATGCTGGGACCAGCGGGCTTGTTTGGGATTGAGTTTCCTGGAAGTTTTCAGGGCTTCTAAATTTTTGTGATCAGTCCATACCTGGAAGGGGATTTTGTTGCCTTCCAGGAACTGTCGCCACGTGAGTAATGCCCAACGTATCCCATAAGCCTCCTTCTCCCATACGGGCCAGCGCTGTTCTGTTTCCGTGAGTTTCTTAGATGTATATGCACAGGGTTGCAATACTGCATCATCATTTTCTTGTAATAGCACAGCCCCCACTGCCACATCACTTGCATCTGCCTGTATTATGAAGGGCTTGTCCATATCTGGGTGCCTTAGTATGGTTCGGCAGAAAAAAGTCTCTTTAGTCTCTCAAACGCTGCTTGGCACTCCATTGTCCATGTTAGTGGCTGGCTAGGTTTTACTGAGGATGTTCCCTTCGTTTTTAGTAAGTTGGTGAGGGGCAAGGCTATCTGTGCAAATGAGGGGATGAATTGGCGGTAAAAATTTGCAAAGCCCAGGAAACTTTGTAGTTGCTTTCTTGTGCGGGGTGGTGCCCATTCTAATACTGCTCTGACCTTCTCTGGGTCCATTTCAATGCCCTGTGGGGATATGCGATAGCCTAGGTAGTCTATCCTTTCCTGGTGGAATTCGCATTTTGAGAGTTTGGCATATAGGTGAGCGGCTCGCAGCTTCTTTAAAACCGCTCTGACAAGTTTGACGTGTTCTTCTTTTGTTTCGGTAAAGATAAGAATGTCGTCCAAGTAAACAAGGACCCCCTTAAACAGGTGCTCCCTTAGAACGTCATTGATTAATTGCATAAAGACTGCAGGGCCCCCTTGTAATCCAAATGGCAAGACTTTGAATTGATAGCACCCCATGGGGCAGTTAAATGCAGTCTTCCATTCGTCCCCTTCCTTGATTCTCACGCGATAGTAAGCTTCCCTTAA
Source organism: Crotalus tigris (assembly GCF_016545835.1). Classification (NCBI taxonomy): domain Eukaryota; kingdom Metazoa; phylum Chordata; class Lepidosauria; order Squamata; family Viperidae; genus Crotalus; species Crotalus tigris. The sequence goes on along the minus strand of NW_024098075.1, from coordinate 14,485 downwards.
GTCTAGTTTAGAAAAAATTTTCCCTTTCGATAGGTGTGACAGCATGTCTTTCATGAGGGGCAGCGGGTATAGGTTGCTTTCACTGATTGTGTTCAGGGCCCTATAATCCACGCATAAACGTAAAGAGCCATCCTTCTTCTCTCTAAAAAGGACCGGGGCAGCCACTTTAGGCTTAGCTGGTTCAATGAAACCTCTCTCCAGGTTTTTTTTTATAAATCTTTCCATTTCCTCCTTCTCCTTTGGGCTCATGGAGTATAATCTGGGTTTCGGGAGTTTTGCCCCAGGCTTGAATTCAATGGTACAGTCTGTGGGTCGGTGGGGGGGAAGCTCATTCGCTCTCTCCTCACTGAAGACTTCAGCAAGGTCCCTATATTCCTCTGGTATTTCTGTTAATCTTTTTTCCTCTCCTATGGATGCTTTTTCTATTCTTGATTCTGGTAGCCTCTCTTGGGGTTTTAAGTCCATAGGGTCCCCCTTCGGGAATTTGATTTCTGTCGTCCTCCAATTTACCCAGGGGTTCCATTTTTTCAACCATTCCATCCCTAGAATCATTGGGCATTCCATACCTGGGGTCACCACAAACGTTAAGTCCTCTTCATGGTTGCCCAGGGAGAGGTGTATTGGCAGAGTGGCTAGGGTAGCTGGCACCCCCCCTGCTATGGATCCATCTAGCTGGCCAAATGAGATTGGTTGTTCCAGTCTCCTGGATGGGATGCCCAGATTCCCCACTAGTGTTGGGCTAATGAGGCAGCGGGTGCAGCCAGAGTCTATTAAGGCTTTCACCTTCACAGCTTCGGGCATGGGGGGGATTAATATAGTCACTGTTTTGAAGATGGGTGTGATGCGTCCACTTACCAGGGGTTCGCCTTCCGAGCTGTCATCTGAGGCATCCACCGTCCCTGTGGTGTAGGCTGGAGTTCTTTCCCCTTGGTGAGCAGAGGTGGGGTTTTCTGCAATTTCCATCATTTTCATGGCTGTTTCTTTTGGCTTAGCTGAATACCCTCTGGGTTTGTTGATTGGGGATCTGTCTGGGTTGTGCTGGGGGGCCTTTGAGCGGCATTCTACAGCTCGATGCCCTTCTCTTCCGCACTTGAAACACCCCATCTGCTTCTTGGCTGTATCCGATGATTTCACCGGTTGGTGTGTCAGCTCAGGCGGGGGGCGGCTCCATTGTTTTCCTCGGCGATGCCTCTTCAATATGTCGATCTCTGCTTCCTCTGCCAAGACGTACCATTCCTCAAGTCGATGTGGGTCTCCTCGGGGCAGGCAAGCATCATATAGATCATAGTTTAGTCCGTCTTTGAAACGGCCAAGGAGGATGTCTTCTGGCCAATTCAGTTTGCTGGCAATGGCTCGGAATTCTTGTGTATACTCAGCCACTGGGCGTTTGCCCTGCCTCATCGTTGTTATTCTTTCACGGGCTTTGCGATCAGCCAGGGGGTCTTCAAATCGTCTTCTCAAAGAGGACATGAAACGGTTGAAGTTACTGAGTTCTGGGGCATTGGAGTCATGCAGGTTCACCACCCAATCTGCAGCTGGTCCATCCAGGGCAGATTGCACGATCCGGATGCGGGCTTTGTCGCTGGGGATGTCCTGCCCATATTCCTCCATGTAGCTGAGGACTTGGGTTAGGAAAAACCCCAAGCGTGTTGGCTCCCCTTTGAATTTCACCTCCAACGGTGGACGTCTTGGAATGGATCGGTGCCTCCATTGTGGGTGGTAGTGTCTTCCGTCCAGATTTCCATCTGTCCGGTAGGGGGTGGGAGCTCCTGGATCAGTAAATGTCCCTGGGGTTGCAGGTTCCACGTCCCCCTCGGTGTCTCTCCCTTTGTGGCTCCAGGAACTGGGGCGGGCGTAGGGCTCAGGAATCTCCTCTCCTAGGGAGCTGAGAGTTCTCTTCATCAGGTCAATAGCTCTCTCTAGGATCCAGTCTGAGTACGGCCTACAGCTTCCTCCCTCTTCACTTGCGTGCAGGGATTTCTCCATCTCCTGCTTCCATTCTGGTTGCTTGGTCCCCCGTCTCAGGGTCGCTTTTCTTGATTCCTTTCCCCACTCGCTTTTCTTTCCAACGCCCATCGACCAGCGAGGCTTGTGGTCCTGTGTCTCCACCACTTCTTCTTCTGAGAAATCGGGCCTCTCGGATCCCAACCTCTGGCAAGGTTCCAACTGGGTCAGCGGCTCTCTTTCCAGGGAGTTTTCTCCCTCTCTTGCTTCGTTGTCTGACATGGTAAATTTTTGCAAAATCCCCGGGCAAGGGTCTACCTTCCAGGTGGATTAATTTTGCAAGTCCTGTCTAATGTAAGGACCCACCCCACTTTGCATCTTAAGAAGACAGAACTCTTGGAATAGCTCTTCCAACAGGAATCCTTTATTAAGAGAAAATGGTTGCAGGCATGCTAGACAGGACTTGGGGTTCAAGCTCTCCCATTCAAGGTTTTAAGGGGTTCCCCAGTAGTCCCACCCAATCAACCCCCCTTCCAGTGATAGTTTCAAGTATCACAATTCCATCCCCTTTCTTCTTCCGTCTGGATGGAGACTTCAGATAACTACATGAAAGGCAATTACTCTTCTTTGATATGTTAATGCTTAGAGGCCACAATAAACACACATTCAGTCCTTTGAAGTGTGCTGAAGGAAGTGAGGGCCATAAAGCCCCTTTGCTCTCCCCCTTTTCTCCCTCTTATGGCAGAATCCAGAGAAGGCAGAATTGGGAGTTTCTATGTTTGATAATTAAAGATGAAATATAATTGGATTCTGACAGAGAGAGAGAGAGAGAGAGGACTTTGTTCCACAACAAATAATTTCCTCAAATCCTTGTTATTTTTCCCTTAAAGTATCATTGCTTACTTCAAACATTTTGAAATGAGCATAGGAAAAATATGCCTTAACATTGGGGTACTCTCCTATGGATTTGGACGTTTGACTGCTTTTTACAAACTGCAGTATAAGATTTTTGGTTATACAGAGACAATTCCATATTCTAACATTTTAAATTTTAAATATGTACATTTGCAATGTAGTCCTCTAGGTCAGGTGACATAATTCTCTTTCACTTGTGCTGAAGAGTTGACTTTCTAAATGGTTTGGGATTTCTGAATGTTTTTATAAAGATGATCATGTCAATAGCAATAGTCCTTTGCTTCTGCTATTTTTGCATATCCCAATTCATGTCCAAATTTTTATAGTTGTATGTGAATGACTATGAGATGGCAAAATCCAACCAAATCAGTAAAGATTATAATGCTGGCACCTGTCCATGCTAGAGCTGGCACCTGTCTATGCATTGCCATAGCTATATTTTAATATTACATATTGGTGGTTAAGAAAGAGTGGTGGTTAAGAAATCATGGTTCCAGTAATTGACTCCAGACTGATGTCAACAAAATTTTTTGGGAGGGATTAAGCAGATTTTGCTCACAGTTCAAAGAATCTGGTAAACTGAAATCTGCTTGATAATGCTGAGAATCTATTTTAGTTATAATGTTAAATTCAGAGTGCACACACTTTACAAACTTAATCACAAGTTTGTTATGTTGGCAAGTCTTTGAAATCTTTTGTATTACTGCTTTTTTATTTGCAGGATAACTGGACTTTATGTTGTTGATTTATTTGATTTCAGCAATTTATCTATCATTTTGGTCCTCATGAACTCCTGGTTCTGTAAGCAGGAGTGTAAATCCTAAAAAGAATTATACGGTTTAATTTATTGCAGTTTGGTTATTTTACTGTTTCTCCAATACATTTAATATAACCACAGAAAGCACTGTTGATAAATTGACAATAGCAGTAAAATTATTATGAGCACAGTAACTTTAAAAGCAGTCATACCCACATTCTATCATTATTTAAGAGTGTTTTTAAAGTACATCTACCCTTGAAGCAACATTCTTTCATTATAAAATATAACTTCTGTTTCCATTGTTTCTTTAGAGACTAAAGATGCCCTTTGTTGTGTAGTGGGATCAGCGAGGCACAGAGTAGAATTAATAGCTCTTTATTAGGTTCTCACAGAAGCCAACTCTAGCAGCTGCTTGACACATATTTATACGGACCACCGCTAGGCAGCGGCCAATCAATTTAAAGTACTCATTCCCACCTAAAACAAAGGCTTAAAGTTATACAGACAGACAGTCTATCATTCAAATGGAACAATCAGTAAACTGTTTTTTATAACAGACCCTTTGAATTGCTTAATACATAACACCCATTCCCCCTAAATCAATACATATCCATAAATTGTACATATTAATATAGATAAGTAGGCGTCTTCTGCAATTGTTTTGATCGCCTCCTTTCTACCTGAGGTTCTCGGTCTACCCTTGGTTGGCTGGGTAGAGCAGAGTCTATTAAAACAGCTCAGTTCGGGTAGACCAGTCTCTGTTTGTTTTTTCTGGCTGGGTAGACCGGTCTCCTTCCAGCTGGTCTGCTTGGGTAGACCTGTACACCTGTCTGTGAGCTGAGCAGTTCCTGAAAGGCTGGGAAATAAGTCCTCCAGCAAGCTCTGATCTGCAGGCACTGTTTCTTCAGTTGGTAGTGACTCACCCACGGCTGAGTCATCCAACATGTCTCTTTGAGTTGCGCAGGACTCCGAAGATGGAGACGCACTGCAGCTGTCATGTAGCCCTTGGCTCTCCTCTTGGTCAGTGGCGAGGGTTAGATTAGCCTGCCGCCGACGCAACTGATCGAAGTGGCGGCGCAAAACGCGCCCATCTTCCAGGACCACTGGAAGAGAGTGGTCCTGACACCTTACAAACAACAGCTACCATCCACAGTGCCCCTTGACCATAGTTTCTTTCCCAAACTTGGTCGCCGACTCTCAAATCCCTCAGGGGCTTGGGCTGCACTGTCTCTGTTGCAACTTGGTCTGGATGGGGACAGTCCAGCTTTGTGGTCAGCCGACGTCCCCACCTCAGCTCCGCTGGGCTATGACCTGTTGATGTGCATGGAGTTATGTGTTGGCAGAGCAAAAAGTCTGCTAACCTGTGATGCCAATCGCCCTTTGTCATTCTTTTGAGCGCTTCTTTGGTCATCCTGACCATCCTTTCTGCTTGACCATTAGAGGCCAGGTGAAATGGGGCTGAGGTGGCATGTCTAATTATATTAGATCTTAAAAATGACTGAAATTCAGCAGCAGTAAATTGTGCTCCATTATCCGATACGATTACATTGGGTAAGCCGTGTGTGGCAAAGATTCTGTGCAGCTCCTGGATGGTCCTGGCAGTAGTCATAGAAGGGACAGGTGCTACCTCAAGCCACTTTGAGTGGCTGTCCACTACAATGAGGAACACCTGTTCTTGGAAGGGTCCTGCGTAGTCTAAGGGAGTTTGTGTAATTTCCCAGTGATGTACTGGGGTTTGAGGCATTTCAAGTCTGGACTGTTGGCAAACCTGGCATCCTTTAACTTGAACCTCAATATCCTTATTCAACCCTGGCCACCACAGGTAGCTTCTCACAAGTGCCTTCATCCTGACTATTCCAGGATGTCCCTCATGCAGAGATTCTAAAACTCTTTTCCTGAGTGTGTGGGGGACTACAACTCTACTCCCCCATAGAATACATCCTTTGTATGCAGACAGCTCATCTTGTCTTCTAATAAAACTCTGAAATCCTGTCCCAGGACTGGTTCCTGGCCACCCCCTCAGCACCCAGTTCAAAACTTGGCTGAGAGTTTTGTCGGAGGCTGTCTCAGCAGCCACATCCCCAGCATGAAGGGGAGATTCTGGCAAGTCCTGAAGTGACAGGATGCGTGTAGCAGGCGTGGGGTCTGGCTCTAAATTAGGCAGGGGCAATCAGCATGACCCATTTCCTTGCCAGGCTTATGGATTAGCCTGTAGTTGTAGGCTGCCATAAAGATTGACCACCTAAGCATCCTTGGAGACAAGATCTGAGGGGTTTGTTTGTCTGCAGTAAACAGACCTAGAAGAGGCTTGTGGTCTGTAAAGACCATAAATGGGCAACCATAAAGGAAATCGTGGAATTTCTTTATTCCTGCAACTATGGCTAAAGTCTCCTTATCAATTTGAGCATAATTTCTTTCCGTGGGGGAAAGTGTCCTTGAGTAATAAGCTATGGGTGCTTGCTGCCCATTTGCCATTATATGGCTCAGAACTGCTCCTATCCCGTATGATGACGCATCACATACAATACTGATAGGCAGTTTTTCGTTAAAGTGTATGTTAACACCGAGTCTGATGATAGCAGTGATTTGACTGCTTTGAAACTGTTTTTGTGGGCGCTAGTCCTCTGCCATGGTGCCCCTTTATCTAAGAGCCAGTGTAGAGGCTCTGCTAATGCAGCCTTGTGAGGGAGAAAGGCATGATAAAAGTTAAGTAATCCCAGAAATGCCTGCAGCTCTCCCTTTGACTGTGGTCTGGGAGCCTGCACAATAGCTTTGAGCTTTGAATCAGCTGGATGTATTCCAGCAGTGTCGATCCGGAAACTGAGGAACTCTGTAGAATTCACTCCTATTTGACATTTCTCTCGTTTGAGCTTCAGCCCCACTTCGCAGAAGCGCTGAAGAACAGCCCTTAGACGTTCTACAAGTATCTCTGCTGACTCCCCAGCAATTAAAACATCATCAAAATAAGGACACACACCTGGAATGTTTTTTAACGTGTGTTCCATCACACTTTGAAAGAGCCCTGGGGCTACCCTGACCCCAAACTGCAGGCGACAAACCTTGAATGCTTCTCTATGGATAACTATTGTTTGATCCTCAGCAGAGGCATCATCCACAGGCAGTTGCTGATAAGCCTGTGCCAGGTCCAGCTTTGCAAATAAGCAACCTCCTTGTAAGAATGCCAGAATGTGGCTAACTATAGGTACTGGATACGCATGCTGCTGCAGTGCCTTATTAATAGTGCACTTATAATCAGCGCAGACGTGCACCTCTCCGTTAGGCTTGACCGGTGTAACTATGGGGGTTTCCCACACCCAGCTGTCAATGGGTTGTAAGACTCCCTGTTGAACGAGCTTATCTAACTCTGCATCAATCTTGGGCTTAAGGGCAAAAGGCACTCTACGAGGCTTTACTCTGATTGGAGCTACAGTTGGGTCAAGGTGGAGAGCAATTGATGCTCCTTTATACTTCCCTAAATTGGGACTGAATACGTCCGCAAACTCAGGGCAGACAGCTGCCAAATCTGCTGTCTGGGTTCTGTTGATGCCAGTCATGTGGATGCCCAGAGTATCAAACTAGTCTAGGCTGATCAGGCTTGTTCGCTGGCCTTCGACCACCATGACACTGAGGGGACCCTCAAACTCTTTGAATGACACTTTTATCATAGCTTCTCCTTTAACTGCTATATGGGATTTTTGAAAATCTGTCAAAACTAAATCTGACAGCTTGAGTCTGACTTGTTTCCCACCATGTCTGCAGATGAAATTAAAAGTCTTATAGGAAATTATAGACACAGCTGATCCAGTGTCCAGTTCCATGGAGCATAGAACTCCTTGCAGCTTGACTTTTAGTCTAAGCTTTTCTTTTAGGGGCGATGGGATCCAGTTCTGAGGATGCTCCTTCTTCCAGAGCAAAATCCTATTCTATTCTGTCTTGGGGCCCCATTACCTCTCCTGGGGAAGTCTTCACATGGCGATTCCCTCTAGTGACCTTTACAGACGGTAGTGATGTGGCTTTGTTTGCCACAGGCTTGGCACTCAGCTGCGTGAAACCAGCATTCTGAGCGCTGGTGTCATCCACCACAGCCAAGAGAGCTAGGAAAGAGAACTTGTCAAGTGGCTGCTGCCTTCTCTCTGGGATCTTCTGCACCCAGTCGATCTCAATGTCTACGTCTGGGTCTTCTGTTCTCTCTGACTCTTCATGATGTACAGCCATCTGGCTGGGAAGATTCTTTGAGGGATGTAAAGCCTTGACGGCTCCACCTGCGGCCTCTTCTGCCACCATTTCTTTCAGTATGTCCTGGAATGTCAGGGTCTCTTTGGCAAACAGCCTTTGCTGAGGTCTCTACTTCTAAGACCAAATATTAGTCGGTCCTGGAGTCTGTCTTCTAGGTCAGGAAATTTGCAGAGCTGGGACGCTTGGCATAGGGTGGCCACAAATTCAGCAATGATTTCACCTGGCTGCTGTTCTCTCTGCTCGAACGCGTGTCTATATGCGATAACTGACAATCTTGGTTCGAAGTACTCCTTGAGTCTTCGTTTCAAGTCAGTGAAGGTGACTGACTCCAATGAAGCAGGAGTGATGAGGTTGTCGGCTATATCAAAAGTTGCTTGGGCACACACGCAAAACAAAATTGCAGCTTTTAAATTATCTTCTCTGACCTGGTTCACTTTGAAGTAGTTTTCTACTCTTAAGACGTACAAACTCCATCATTTGGGGTGCGTCACATCAAATTCTGAAAGTTTGCCTACTTTGGCCATGGTTGACTGTTGCTGCGACTCCAATGTCTTATGATGCTAGGGCTTCTGTGAGTTTCCCAGGGACGGGTCCCTTAGGAAGGTGCTACCTCCAGCGTTTGCGTACTGGCAGGCAGAAGGGGGAAATGCTGTTCCAACCAGGGCACTGATGCCTGGTCTTACTGCTCAGTGACTTAGCTCTCTTCTTCCTAGCAGCATAATCCCACCTTTGTCGCCACTGTTGTGTAGTGGGAACAGCAAGGCATTGAAGACACAGAGTAGAATTAACAGCTCTTTATTAGGTTCTCACAGAAGCCAGCTCTAGCAGCTGCTTGACATATATTTATACGGACCTTCACTAGGTGGCGGCCAATCAATTTAAAGTATTCATTCCCGCCTAAAACAAAGGCTTAAAGTTATACAGTCTATCATTCAATGGAACAATCAGTAAACAGACCCTTTGAATTGCTTAATACATAACACCCTTATTGCAACTTCTCTATGTTTTCATGCTGACAACTTATCTGCCTGCTCTTAGATATGCTTTTTCTCACTTGTTTGTTCTTACAATTTGCAGAAGCTGAACGACAAAAACTGTATTAGTTTAAGCAGCTTCCAGAGACCAAAATATGCAATGTGATTGCCAAAATCAATGTTCTGAAGATAGCTGAACACATTTGTACACCGAGACTTCCATAAAATCTGGAACTCTATACAAAATTTAATCAGTTGAACAACACTGTACATAGAATTGTAGGGCTTGAAGGGACCTTGGAGGTCTTCTAATCCAACCCTCTGCCCAAGGCAGGACTCTTTATTCATCCTGGACGAATGCTTGTTCAGTTTATTCTATAGAAAACCACCAGCAATGGAACATCCATAACTCCGGAAGGCAAGCTATTCAGTTGATTAACTGTTTTACTATCAGGAAGTTTCACCTTGGAGAAACTCCTTAGTTCCAGGTTGGAACTCTCTCCGACCAGCTTCCACCCATTGCTTTTTGTCCTGTCCTCAGGTGCTTTGGAGAATGTGTTTTTCCCAACTCTCATGTGCCCACACAAGATAGGGACATAAAGGCAGTAGAGATTTGAACAAAAGCCATTTACTGGTGGATATTCTTCAGGAAAATAAATATGAAATTGGCATGAATAGTCTTCAAATCTCAGGAAACTATGTACAAAAACATGCTTGCACAAACTTCTCACCTTCACAATTGCATTAGAAGCATTATGAATATTTAAAGTGTCTACTAGGATGGAAGAACTGCTGAATACGTGTAATGAATTAATACTATTCTTATGTTCCCTCTTGATTTAAATAATACTTTTATTTAATAGCACCTCTGAGACTCCTCAAAACAAAAATGATTTCATGAAATGACAGAACAGAGCTACTCATCAAAGAACAGTCAATATTTGATTGAAATGTAAAAAATGTAAGCACATTTTAACTTTTTTTTTTTTAGTTAGCCTCATTCCTTGGGAAAAAAAAGTTTTATGAAAATGTAGCTATTGCTATTTTTTAAATGAAAATAATAATTTTCAGAGAAGTTGCGAGGAGCAATTTGACAATATGTTTATTTTCCAGTCTGTAAAAAAATAGCTTCTGAGATCAAAGTTGTATTTTTTTAAAAAAAATATGTATTGTGCTTTCAGCTATTCATAACCAGAAGCTCTTGGCAAACCTGTGTTTTGCAACACAGCTTATTCTGGGATCAGTGACAGCTCCTACTCATTCTTCAACTATTGAACAGTTTCTCATTGCACATTCCAAAGCATTCATACCATATTTTTTCTGAGTTGAATTGCATTTTATTTTTTTTAAAAAAATTAATAAATGCATTTGAAAACTGGGTGCTTAGCATTTGTTCAGAACAGCTGATATAAACAATCGTCCAGAATTTTATAGGGCTCTGAGATCATCTGACTCAAAACAAGAGTTTAGTAGTGCCTAAGCTGCAAATCTGATTCAGAGGCTTCTTTGCGAAATAAAAATTCATTGCAAACAAATGTGTGTGTGACTTCATAGTGGATGAGTGGGGCAGTATTTCAAATTAATTCATCCCTTTACTTGGATTTTAATTTGCTTATTTGACAGTGCAGTTGTACTAGCAATAGCAATAGCACTTACACTAATATACCGCTTCATAATGCTTTGCAGTCCTCTCTAAGCAGTTTGTAAACAAACAGCATTTTGCCCCCAACAATCTGGGTCCTCATTTTACTGACCTTGGAAGGATGGAAGGCTGAGTCAACCTTGAGTTGGTGAGAATCAAACTGCTGGTAGTCCACAGAATTAGCCTGCAATTCTGCATTCTAACTACTGCACCACCATGGCTCTCTAACACGGCATTACCATGTTTAGGAATGATCATTAGTTCCTGTCTTTTTTTTTATGCTATATACCACGTCCTTGGATACTGGATACTAATTTATAATTACTTCTCAATTTGTGAGGTTTGACTGGACAGTTCAGTCATAAATTGCTGGAGATCTGTCTATGCTCACATGTATTTTGCTAATTTGTAGTTAAAGCATAGCTTAGGGCACAAGTGAATAAAACAACTATTTTTTAAAGACAGTTGCTTTAGGCAGCAAAACTGCAAAGGGACAGAAGCTGAATTTAAAGGAAATGTTTCTCTGTGAATGAAAATAACAGGCATTACAATGAACGGGGTATATACTTGTGTGTTATTGTTGCTTGGCAGTCCTTTGTACAATACTTATTCAATATCATCTCTGATTATATTCTAGCAGTATTGTACTATATTAGTAAGAAACACAGAATGTGTTCTATAAAAAGGAAAAATAAAATGAAATTCCTATTTTTGCTTGCCCTTTTCTTATCTAACATTATTTTTAATAGTAATCAATATCCTAGCAAGGTATTCAAGCAAGCTAATTTTCTAGAACTTTTCTATTTTTGATGCAGGCTGTTAATTTCATATAATGTTTGTTGAGTCCGTGGCGGGAAACAGACACGAGAAGCAGCTGGAGTTTTCAGTTTCTTTTATTCAGCGTTCAGCTTACAGGAAGATGGCTTCAGCTTCGCCCAAACGCCTCGCAGCCTCTTATATAGGCAACTCCCGGGTAAATGGGTTACTTTTCCCGCGCCAGCACCCGCGCATGCGCACGGCGCTGGCGACAGCCTGTCTGGTCCCGGGCAGCTTTGCACCTGCCCGGGACTGCCTGCAAACGCCCGAGCCGTTTGCAAGGCTCGGGACATAACACCCCTTTCCCCCGGGCTAAAACTACTACCAACATACAACATTTATTTTATATGACATTTTGCTCCCCAGTGCTCCCACTGATTACTGGCTTTTGCCTTGCCAGCAATGTTATGTAATCTTCTAGATACTTAGGAGATTTCTTTGCTCTCTGTGACCTTCTTAGCTCTGGGTTACTGGCATAAGTCCCCTGACTGGAGGGAGGCGTGAGCATGTTCTCTCTATTGTGCCCTGGTGTCTTCCAAGGACTGTGTTGCCCCCCCCCTCGAGCATGCGACCTGCGGCTTGCCCCACGGGTGTCGTCAGGCCAGGGCTTCTGTTGATTGGACATGGTTGTCCTACCTAGCGTAGAACAGCAGGCCCCTTGGAAGGAAGCCACTGTCTGGGTCTCTGTAGAACCTCCTAGGTCTCAGTTACAAGACCTGTCAGGAGGCGGCCATTCCCTGAAACCCCATTATGTGCTCGGGCTCGGTGTGGGTTTCTGTACTTTCCCAAAACTCAGGGTTCCCTGCATTGTGATAGGGGTGTTGTAGTCGGGACGGGCTCTCTCGAACTAGCTAGAAACTCTGTGTATGTTGACCTCTGCCAGGATTTGGGGTAAGGCTCAGGGCCAACCTTGGGAATTGTGTGCCAGTTCTCTTGCGGGGAATGATTTGTTGGGATGCCCCCGGGTATCCTCCGTTGCTGGAGTGCTGTGTGATGTGGGTGGAAAGTGAGTATGCCCCCGGGGTGACTCCCTGGCTGGAGTAGGCGTGAGTGCCTGTTGTGTGGGTAAGCTCCATGACTTTCTTTTTGGAGCAATTGCAGAACCCTGAGATGGGCCGTTTGTGGCTCCCTCAGTGGAGGTGGGCAGTAGCTCTTGCCCTTCCCTTCTCTCCAAAGGGTCCCCCTCCCCCCCTGGAAAAGACCCAGGAATCTCAGCAGAAAAGTCTCGCCTAGAGCGAAGTTGGTCGATGTGCCGACGCAGGACACGACGTGTACAGGAATACCGCGTAGGAGAGAGGACCTGTGACACTGGAACAGAAGCGGGCGACCATGTATGACCAGGCCCGTAATTGCGAGCCCAAACCGGGGCACGCAAAAAGTAGGTCTAGGTGCCCTAGGATGTGAGGTAGAGAAAGGCAGGCTGTCCGGATGCAACCGGTCAAAGTGAGTAGAAGTGGCGCGCCCCCAACGAAGTTCAGCTGGACTTCTCCCTGTAGAAGTGGATGGTGTGGTGCGATAAGAACGGAGAAAGTCAGCCAACCTGTGATGCCAGTCCCCGTAGGTGAGTCTCTTCAAGGCGTCCTTTGCGATGCGCACCATGCGTTCAGCCATAACGTTGGTGGACGGGTGAAAAGGCGCAGACGTGGCATGACGAATCAGGTTTGCCTGTAAGAAAGCTTGGAATTCGGAGGAGGTGAATTGAGGGCCGTTGTCGGACACAATGACATCTGGCAGCCCTTGTGCAGCAAAAATCCCCCTCAGTACCTGAATAGTCTTTGCAGTGGTGGTGGATGAGACAGGCACAACCTCAAGACATTTTGAATGGCTGTCAACAAGGACCAAGAAGAACTGGCCATGAAAGGGCCCAGCGTAGTCAATGTGCACCCTAGACCATGGGGCCTGTGTTTCATACCATCTATGACACAGGAGCTTGGGCATCTCTGGGCGAGATCGTGGCACAGGTGGCATGCGTGTACCTTAGCCTCACTACCTTTAATCTAAACACGGCCACCACAAGTGGTTCGTGCAAAGAGCCTTCATACGAACAATGCCAGGATGACCCCCATGGAGGGATTCTAAGACCCTAGTCCTCATTGAGGTGGGAATGACAACTCTGTTTCCCCAAAGCAGACAACCCTGAGAAAGGGACAGTTCGTTCCTTTTGGACCAGAAACTCTGAAACTCAGGACTAGGGCATTGCTCAGGCCACCCGGACAGGACCCAGGAGCGGACACGTGAAAGTGTGTGATCTGTACCTGTTTCAGCGGTAACATCCCTGGCACTAAGAGGGAGCTCGGTCAAGGCTGGATTGATTTAGAATGTTTACCGATGGCGCGGGGTCAGCTTCTATACTGGCCGAGGCAAACCTACTGAGGTCATCAGCTTTGCCCATTTCTTTCCCAGGCTTGTGGAGTAATGAAAAAACATATGCAGACAAAAAAAAATAGACCACCATAAGCATTCTAGGGGAAAATGCTGTGGGAGTCTAGCTTATGTGTGGTAAACTGTACCAGCAGAGGCTCTCATGTCAGGTGAAGACCGTGAAATGCCTGCCATATAGAAAGTCGTGGAATTTTTTAATTCCAGCAACAACAGCCAGAGCCTCCCTGTCTATCTGAGCGTAGTTGCGCTCAGCAGAAGACAATGTTCTGGAGTAGTATGCAACAGGAACCTGAGTTCCATCAGACCTGAGGTGACTCAGGACAGCTCCAACCCGTAGGGGGACGCATCACAAGCGATGCACACAGGAAGAGACTCGTTGAAATGTGCAAGAACACTGTTAGAAGTGAGCAAGGCCTTGACTTCTTTAAAGCAAGCCTCATGTGCTTGTGACCACAGCCACACAGCTTGTTGGTCTAGTAGCCTGTGAAGAGGCTCAGCTACACTAGCTTATGTGGAAGAAAAGGAATTGTAGAAATTAGAGGCCTAAGAAGGCCTGAAGTTCGGCCTTAGCTTTGTGGGTGTCTAAAATAGCAGTTAGTTTGGATTCAGCAGGATGAATCCCAGCAGCATCAATTTTGAATCCCAGAAATTCAGTAGAAGGCACCACAATCTTGCATTTGTCTTTTCTGAGCTTAAGGCCTGATTTCCTGAATCTTAACAGGACAGCCCTAAGCCTTTCAGCTAGAATGTGTGTGGAGTCTCCTGCCATCAAGACCTCGTCAAAGTAGGGGCAGACCCCTGGTATACCTCGTAGTG
>NW_024098074.1:600000-821452 GCF_016545835.1 Crotalus tigris | reverse complement strand
TGCTTAAACTGTAAGTTTTGGGAGAATACACCAGGAAAGTAGCAAGGCCCTGATTTGATCTCCATTATATTTATAGGGTATTATACTCTATTTAAACCCCATTCCAACTCTGATCGGGTTGCTGGAACGTGCTACATTCCACCAGCTGCTGCTTAAACTGTAAGTTTTGGGAGAATCCACCAGGAAAGTAGCAAGGCCCTAATTGGATCTCCATTATATTTATAGTGTATTGTACTCTATTTAAACCCCATTCCAACTTCGGTCAGGCTGCTGGAACGTGCTACATCCCACCAGCTGCTGCTTAAACTGTAAGTTTTGGGAGAATCCACCAGGAAAGTAGCAAGGCCCTCGCGCCTAACGGCGCGCGAATTATATAATTAGATAACTAAAAATCACAAACAGTAGCAGTACATTCAGGGCAAGTGTGTCTGACATCCCCTGTATCTAAGATGTCCGGCTTAGTTCAGTGCAACACCTGCTTTGCACCTTTTTTTCGCAGTACCCTTTTCAAACTTGGAAACTGTCCTATCTGTAAACAAATCACTAGCCTACAAGGACAGATCATTTACCTAGGGTCTGTAATCCGTGCTCTTCGGGCAGAAATTAGGTGTCCATTTCAGCCCCTCTACTCTAGTAAGCCTCCCTGCTATCAGCCCCCTTTACCACAAAGATCCTGCAGGAAAAGGGCAGTGTGGACAACCGTGGGATCTGGCAGTGTGAGAGCTGTGAACCATAAACACAAAGCTTTCGCTGTGTCCCTGCACAACAGCTACAGTGCTCTTGCTGACCTTAATAGGGACATTAAGGAGACTGGTAAAGGTATTTGTGAAGATAACTCAAATAAGCAGGGGATTGTGGTCCGAGATGACGAACTAGATTTTGATAGGGAGAAGTGTGAATCAGGTATTGCACATCAGTCATGCAAGAATAGAAAGGCTCCCAAAAAGAGAAGCTACCTTCTGGTAGGTGATTCAATTATAAGGGATGTAAATTTAGGAAAGGACAAAGAGGCTTTGAAAGAGGTCAGGTGTCTTCCAGGTGCTACTGCCAGTAGGGACAAGAAGCGTATTTCTAAAATAATCAAGAATGGCAGCAAGGACTGTGATGTGGATGCTATTGTACACCTTGGCACTAATGATCTGTCCCAAAAAGATGTACTCTCTGTGCAGAATGATTTCCAGAGCTTGGGGAAGGAACTTAGCAGAATAGGCTGTAGGCTTACTTTCTCAGAGGTTTTACCAGTTTATAAGGAGCAAAACGGAAAAGGCCAGCGCATAGCACAATTCAATATGTGGCTAAAGGAATGGTGTAAAGGGGAAGGCTTTGGATATATTAGTCACGATGTCAGTAGCTGGTCCAATCAAAAGATGTACAAAAGAGATGGTTTGCATCCATCAAAAAAGGGACTGAGTTACTCGGCTATAAATTCACAGATTTTCTGGAGGGAAATTTAAACTAAACAGCGGGGACAGGGAGTTAATTGATACGGAACAACCCTGTCCCCGGCAATTTAAAAACTATAGGGCTATCAGTGCATGTAGCACAGAGGTGTGTGTGGACAAGAATACCAACCTTGCTACCAATCAAAATGAAGCCTCTAATAGCGAGTGCCATATAAAGTGCACTAACCAAATAGGTGGTAAGACAATAGGGGAACTCAGGCCCCACACAGGTTATGTAGAAAGGAAACACAGGGCCACCCACAAAGGACTCAAATGTTTATACACCAATGCACAGAGTATGAACAGCAAACAGGGTGAACTAGAAATTCAGGTTAACGAGGGCAGATACGATATTTTTGCCATTACGGAAACATGGTGGGATGAAACTCACACATGGAACACACAGCTAGAGGGATTTAAATTATTTAAAAGAAACAGACCAAATAAAAGAGGAGGGGGAGTTGCTCTCTATATAAGAAATAACTACATCTCCACAGAAATAGAGTACAACAATGATAAAAACTGTCTTGAATGCATTTGGGTCAATATAAAAGGGGGGGGAATGACATTGCCATAGGTGTATACTACAGACCACCCAACCAAACAGAGGAAATAGATGAACTTTTTGCCAGTCAGCTAACTAAGATATGTAGGAAGCACATCACAATAGTAATGGGGGACTTTAACTACCCTGACCATCAACAGTGGAGGACAAACTCCGCACCAAGTGGAAGATCAACAGGTTCCTGGCAAACCTGCAGAACAACTTTGTCTCCCAAAAAGTAAGAAATGGACAGGATTATCATTTTGGATCTATCTCACTAACAGAGATGAAGATAACGTGTTCGGAGCCTAGGACCCCTGGAGGAAGTGATCATGCAATTTATATTAGAATTCAACATTATAGAAAGCACAACATGAACACATCAAGAACTAGAGGTCTTGGACTTCAAGAGAGCTAATTTCAATAAACTTAGAGAGGGTTGGGAAGTATTCCATGGAATGAGAATCCTCAAGGGGAATAACAACCTCAAGAAGCTTTGGGAAATTGAAAAATGAGATAATAAAAGCACAGTCTAGCACAATACCAACAAAGAGGAAAAATAACAGCTCTCAAAAGAAACCAGCATGGCTGCATAAAGAACTCTCTGACAAATTGAAAGATAAAAAGGACAAGTATAGAAAGTGTAAAGAGGGGAACATAACTAAGTCAGAATATCAGCAAATAGCCCTAGCCTGCAAAGATGAAGTGAAGAAAGCCAAGGCTCAAAATGAACTAAGGCTTGCGACCAAAGTCAAAAATAACAAAAAAAGCTTCTTTCAACATGTAAAAAACAAGAAAAAAGTGAAGGAAATGATTGGTCCATTAGTGGGTGGAAGTGGCAAGAAGGTGACAAGCAACAGGGAGAAAGCAGAACTATTTAACTCATTTTTGCATCTGTCTTTACACAAAGGGAAAAAACAGACCAACCTATCAAAAATAGTGCCACAAAAAACAAAACAGAAACACAAGTTAAGATAGGCAAGAAAATCGTTAGTGAGCACCTGTCAAGCCTAGATGAGTTCAAATCGCCAGGACCAGACGGATTACACCCCAGAGTTCTCAAGGAACTGGCAGATGTGATATCGGAGCCACTGAACTATATTTTTCAAAGATCCTGGAACACAGGGGAACTACCAGAGGACTGGAAAAGAGCTGATGTAGTTCCCATCCTCAAAAAAGGAAAAAAAATGGATCCAGGAAATTACAGACCTATCAGCCTGACCTCAATACCTGGGAAGATCCTGGAAAAGATAATCAAACAACGAATCAACGAACACCTAGAGGCAAACAAAGTCATTACTAAAAGCCAACATGGGTTTGTCAAAAATAGATCATGCCAGACAAATCTTATTGCATTCTTTGACCAAGTGACAAAATTAGTGGATCAGAGGAATGCTGTGGACATAATTTACTTGGACTTCAGTAAGGCATTTGATAAAGTATATCACAACCTACTACTTGATAAGATAGAAAAATGTGGGGTAGACAGAATCACCACCAGATGGATCCATAGCTGGCTGACTGGCTGTACTCGTACTGGCGAGTGGTCCTCAATGGAACTGCATCTATCTGGAGGGAAGTGTGTAGCGGGGTGCCCCAGGGCTCTGTTCTGGGCCCAGTGCTCTTCAGCATCTTCATCAATGATTTGGACGAAGGGATAGATGGGGACCTCATCAAATTTGCAGACGACACCAAGCTGGCAGGAATAGCCAACACTCCAGAAGACAGGCTTAAGATACAGAAGGATCTGGACAGACTTGAACACTGGGCACTAACTAATAAAATGAAATTCAATGGTGAAAAAAGCAAGGTTCTACATTTAGGCAAGAAAAACCAAATGCACAAGTACAGCATAGGTGGCACCATGCTCAATAGTAGTAACTGTGAGAGGGACCTCGGAGTCCTAGTAGACAATCACCTAAATATGAGCCGCAGTGTGCTGCAGCTGCCAAAAAGGGCAACACAGTGCTAGGCTGCATTAACAGAGGGATAGAATCAAGATCACGTGAAGTATTAATGCCATTCTACAATGCCTTGGTAAGGCCACACTTGGAATACTGCATCCAGTTTTGGTCACCACGATGTAAAAAAGATGTTGAGACTCTAGAAAGAGTACAGAGAAGAGCAACAAAGATGATTAGGGGACTGAAGGCTAAAATATATAAGGAACGGTTGCTAGAATTGGGTATGTCTAGTTTAACAAAGAGAAGGACAAGGGGGGACATGATAGCAGTATTCCAATATCTCAGGGGCTGCCATAAAGAAGAGGGAGTCAAGCTCTTCTCCAAAGCACCTGAAGGCAGGACAAGAAGGAACGGGTGGAAACTAATCAAGGAGAGAAGCAACCTAGAACTAAGGAGAAACTTCCTGACAGTGAGAACAATTAATCAGTGGAACAGCCTGCCTCCAGAAGCAGTAAATGTTCCAATACTGGAGGTTTTTAAGAAGAGACTGGACAGCCATTTGTCCGAAATGGTGTAGGGTTTCCTGCCTGAGCAGGGGGTTGGACTAGATGATCTCCAAGGTCCCTTCCAACTTTACTATTGTTGTTGTTGTTGTTGTTGTTGTTGTTGTTGTTATTATTATTATTATTATTATTATTATTATTATTATTATTATTATTATTATTATTGTTATGGATCATCTCACAGTCAGCCAGATGTTCAGACTGGATTTGGCATTTTGTCTACCTATCGAGTCCTTACCCAGGATCTGGGATAGGCAGATGTGGATGTTTGATGGTATTACAGGTATCGTCGCAGGATGGAAGCAGTTCCTAGTAAGGCCGCCTTTTGCAATTGACTAATAGCAAATTTGTCAATGCCAATGGTGTTCAAGTGGTGCTCCAGTTGTTTTGGGATTCCACCCAAGGAGCCTATTACCATTGGTACTACCCTTGCTTGCTTTTGCCACAGTCTTTCTATTTCTATTTGTAGGTCTTTGTATTTTGTTATCTTCTCCAGTTCTTTCTCGTCTATTCTGCTGTCTCCAGGCACTGCCACGTCCATTATCCAGACTTTTTTGTCTTTCTTATTGACAATTGTTAAGTCTGGGGTGTTATGTTGCAGTGCTTGTCTGTTTGAATTCTGAAGTCCCAGAGCAGTTTAATTTTATCATTTTCTATGACTTTCTCTATTTTATGATCCCACCAGTTTTTGCTTACAGGCAAATGATATTTTTTGCAGATCTTCCAATGCACCATTGTTGCTACTTTGTCATACCGCTGCTTGTAATCAGTCTGTGCAATCTTCTTGCAACAGCTTACCAAGTGGTCCACTGTTTCTTCAGCTTCTTTGCATAGGCGGCACTTACTGTCTGTTGCTGTCTTCTCAATTTTGACTTTGTATGCATTTGTCCTTAAGGCTTGGTCTTGTGCAGCCAGAATTAGTCCCTCGGTCTCTTTCTTCAATTTTCCTGCTCTTAGCCATTGCCAGGTTTATTATTATCTGCTTTCCCAGCTATTTTTTTTAATGTATTGGCCATGTAGTGCTTTGTCTTCCCATGCCTCTATTCTGTTCTTCATTTGGTCTTTCTTGTAGGCCAGTTTGGTCTCTCCAGTAGTCAGTAAGCCTTCCTGATATACTAATTTCAGTGCATCTTCATCATTGTTCTTCAGATATTCTTCCAAAGCCATTTTTTCTTCTTCAACCATCTGATGTACTTGTAGCATTCCACGCCCACCTATTTGCCTTGGTAGATAAAGTCTATCAATGTCACTGCGTGGATGAAGGGCATGATTCATTGTCATTATTTTTCTGGTCTTCCTATCCATTGCTTTTAGTTCTGCTTGAGTCCAGTCCACTATTCCAGCTGTGTACCTAATGACTGGAATTGCCCAGGTGTTGATTGCCTTTATGGTATTTCCTCCATTGAGTTTGGACTTTAAGATCTTCTTCACTCTCTTGATGTATTCACCTCTAATCTTTTTCTTGACTTCAGTGTGCTTGATGTTGTCAGCTTGAAGGATACCCAAGTATTTGTAGTACTCTTCCTCATCCAGACTCTTAATGTTATTTTCGTGGGGCATCTTGATTCCTTCAGTTTTCACTATTTTTCCTTGTTTGATAGTAAGTGTGGCACATTTGTCCAAGCCAAACTCCATTACAATATCTTGGCTATATATACGGACAGTGTTGAGCAGCGATTCTATTTCAGATGATGTTTTTCCATACAGCTTCAGATCATCCATGTAAAGGAGGTGGGATAGTCTAGCAGATGTTTTTGATGTTTGATAGCCATGTCCTGAGTTATTCAGTATTGTTGACAGAGGAAACAGTGCAATAACAAATAGTAATGGTGATAATGAATCTCCTTGAAATATTCCTCTCTTGATCTTAACCTCTCCCAGCTTCTCACCATTGATCTGCAACTGTGTCTTCCATTGTGCCATCGATCTTTGCACAAATTTTCTGATGTTTCTACTGACTCCTGTTATTTCTAGGCACTTGATTATCCAATCATGTGGCAGAGAGTCAAATGCCTTTTTGTAGTCAATCCATGCCACATTCAGGTTGGTCTTCCTTCTCTTGCAGTTTTCCAAGATCATTTTGTCTATTAGGAGTTGATCTTTTGTTCCTCTGCTATTGGGGCGGTTTCCTTTCTGCTCAGGTGGAAAGAGATTGTTTTCAACTAGATGCTGTTGTACTGCATCAGCTACCATACCAGTTAGTAATTTGAAAGTTGTTGGTAAGCAGGTAATTGGCCTGTAGTTACCTGGTGTTGCCCCTTTTGCTGGATTTTTCATTATTAGGTAGGTTTTCCCAGTTGTTAGCCACTTTTCAATTTCTCCTCCTTGTAGTATATTGTTGAACTGCTTGGCAATGAGTGGGTGTATAACAGTTAGATGTTTCAACCAAAACCCATGCAGTTCATCTTCATCTGGTGCTGACCAATTTTTGATTTTCTTTGCTCTTTTTTCTACCATTTTTGTTGTTATTACTAGTTCTTTCATTTCAACTTCTGTTTTATTTGCATCCACCTCTTTTAACCAAGCTGCATCCTTGTTGTATTTCTTTGGGTTATCCCATATCTGCTTCCAGAATTGCACTGTTTCTTCCTTGTCAGGTACTGACTGATTCCTTGCAGTTTCTCCATTGATGGATTGGTAGAAATGTTTCTGATTGGATTGAAATTGGAGGTTCTGCCTATAGTTTGCAATTCGAGCTTCATATCTACTGATTTTCCTGGCTATAGCTGTTATTTGTTGCTTTATTATTTCCAGTGCTTCCTTGATCTTCCTTGTTTCTAAGTGGTATTTCTTGATTAGGTATTCTTTGGTCTTCTTGTTCTTCAGCTTCTTTTCTTTCATCTGTTCTAGCTTGCTTGCATGTGATCTTAACTTGCTGATCTTATTTTCTAGTCTAACCTTCCATTTTTTGTGGTGCACTGTTTGTTTGTTTTTCTTCTTTGTTGATTTTGCATCCCAGGTATTCTGTTATAACTGCAGCTGTGCTGTACATTACTTGGTTTGTTTCTTGCAGTGAATTGGTGCTTATACTTGCTATTGCAGTATTTGCATCTTTTAATGCTTGTGCTAGCTGTTTCTTTGAAACAAGCTTCAATGCAGGCAGCCTTATTCTGTTGTTTTTGTGCTGTTCTAGATGCTCAGTTATTCTTTGTTTCAATTCTTTTATTTCTTTAGTTAGAGGATTTTGTTCTTCCTGAGGAAGAGGTGGCTGGTTTCCAAATGAGAACAGTTGTATATCTCTACTGGATTCTTTCACTGCCAACCCCCCCTGGTTTGCCTCTACATTCTGAATTACTTCTGGTAAGGCTTTGATTTCTTGTTGTTGTTGTTATTATTATTATTATTATATAGCTAAAGATTACTGCTATGAAATAACTGGAGATTTTGGGGGCAGAAAAGGGAGGAAGGAAAGTAGAGTGAAGATATAAATTAAGACCAGATATAGACAATTTGTATCTGAGTTGCAGTAAATTTCTTTTTTAAATAAATAAATAAATAGACAGCTTGCGGGTTATAAGTTAAGTGTCTTTATTCTTCAAATTGCTCCATCCACAACATATACACTGAAGGCAGTCTTGGCAAATTATGGTCCAGGCTTCAACCCAATGCTCAGTTTGGAAGTAAACCTATCTGTCCCCCCTTCCCCAAAATAACTCAGTGAACAGAGAAGGAGTGATGGGGGACACTGCACCATTGCATTTTGCTCTATCGGTGTTTTAGGATTGGTCATTGGCCACTTTGGTGCAATGGTTAAGGCACCAGGGAAGAAAACAGGAGCCTGTGAATTCTAGTCCTTCTTTAGGCTTGAAAGCTGGCTGGGTGATTTGGGCCAGTCACTCTCTCTCAGTCCAGCCTACCTCACAGGGTTGTTGTGGGGGAAATAGGAGAAGGAAGGAGCATTAGGCATTTTCGCCACATTGAATTATGTATAAAAATAGTAAAAGCAGATTACTTTGTACTTTGACAGACTGGGAAGGAAAAAGCTTTGTAGAGATTAATTAACTCTGACAAACGTAGCATAAATAAACGAGGACCTCAGCTACACAACTCCTTCCATGTTGTGTTCTAAATAGCTTGATTTGTAAATAGAACTGCTCCATTTCCAATCATGAAACAATGACTGAACTGCACAGTTTGATAGTCACTATTATGTTCACTTCAGTTGCATTTGTGCTTGCCTTCTGAAGTTGTCTATATAAATTTCCATCTCAGCAATATAACAATTACTTCCATCCCTTGCTGAACTATTCTATCACTATGAATAATTATTCAAACTTGGTAGCAACTTTGCATACACTTACAAAGGATAAACTCATTTGAACCCCATGAAATTGACTTCAATGCTGCCATGTGTAGAATTTCATTGATAATTCACTTAGGTTACAACCACTGAAAATCTCTGTATGAGATTTATGTTGTTATTTTTGATATTAACTGGCATTAAAAAATAACATCCAAACTGAAATGACAATGCTTTATGGATTTGTTTATAGATAAGAGATGGGATCTCGAAAGAAGAGATAATTTGTTGTAATTTAAGAGGAAGTATAAAATTACTAGATTGTTTGTACTTGTGATGAAGTTTGGGAGTGACTTCTTTATATATTTCTTTCCTTTTTCTTTATCTTATTCTTACTTTTTAAACTTTTCTTCTTGCCTCAGATGCTTTTTCAAAAGGCAACTGGACTTTCTTTGTTTTTCACTGAAGACATTTCACTTCTCATCCAAGAAGCTTCGTCAGTTCTGACTGGATAATGGAGGGGATGGAAGGTTTAGTTCTGAAAGGATGGAGTGTGTGGAAGGATTATATTTCTTTGCAGTCATCTGGTCATTAATACTCTCTCTGAGAGTCATTAAGGCCACTTGGGGTTTATCTGTGCCATCAAGGTACTCTGAATCAGAGGGCTAACAGAATCTGGAATCTTCCTGAAATTGCTGAAATGACTGTCTTGTAGAAAGGAGATAGGTGGTGTTGCATTCCTCCCCCTCTGTTGACGGAGGGGTGTTCAATTCTAGCACAGATGGCCTCTTTTACCCCCTCCTTCAAACCAATGGTCCTCTCTATTCAGAATGCAGACTTTGCTGTCTTCAAAAGAGTGACTGTTGTCTTTCAAATGAAGAACTAATCCTTCCATCCTCCCAATCACCATCCAGTCAGAACTGATGAAGCTACTTGGATGAAAAACAAAACTTTCTTCAACAAAGAATGTCCAGTCACCTTTTGAAAAAGCACCTTTGAAACAACAATGGCCTGAATGACTGAGAATCTCCATAGACAAACTTTTCTTCTTTTTGTTGTTTATGCCTTTTTATTTTTGCCTGATTTCCTTTCTATTTTTCTATATTACTTTTAGTTTCTATTAGTTTTAACTATCACAATTATGATCTTTAATAAAATTACTTGGAAAAAAATAAAATCTCTGTACGATAATAGAGTAAGCTTCTCTGCTGTTGTGTGGCATGCAGTGAAAATCCTGTTACCTTCACTGGTTCAATGAACCCCAGAATGCTTAATGAACTCAAGAGTGAAGGGGTACACAGAAACACTTCTGACTTTGTAATTCCTTGTAAACACTTCTGACTTTGTAATTCCTTGATCTGTGCTGTGTTTTCTGACCTCATGACTGGACCTTGGATTTTGTTCTTGGATTCTGGACTTGGATCATAGCTTTGGTACTGTGTTTGGACTTTGGACTTGTGCCTGAACTTCGGAACTTTGTATGTGGATTTACAGACTTGTGCCTTGCCTCAGACTTTGTATTCGACTTTAACTTCGTGCCTTGGCTGTGCAAACTTTTGACTCATTGGGACATTATGTTTCTCGTGAGTGGGACCTGGAGAATAACTTTAGGGACTTGCATTAAAATTCCTGGGTATATGCGTGTGTGGACTGGGACAGGACAAATGTATTCACAATACTCATGGTGTAATCAAATTATGAAATGGAAGCTGTGTCCTTAATAATGTCTTGAACATAGTTTCTAGGCATCTTCAAAGAGTATAAATTAAGCACTATGGATTAGTTACCTCATCTCCACTCCACTGGAACAGTAGGGTGTGCACAATGTCTTTTTAATCCGAGCTATAAATTAAACTTGAGACCTGATAATAGGATTGGAGGGGCTATGCAATGATACGGTGACATGACAAGAAGATATAGGGAGATGTTTTAGACCCCGTTGCACAATTTTGGATGGAGATAACAATAACAATGTTTATTAACTAATTATTACCAGTCTTTACCAAGAGGCTATACAGGGCAAAGCCACCTTGTGATTACAAAAATCTTTTCCAATAGCAGCATCAAGAGCACAGGAAGTGGTAGTACAATTTATAATGCACTGGTGATCACACTTTGTCCAGTTCTGATCACAATTCAAAAGAGATGTGGAGACCCTAGAAAAAGTGCAGAGAAGACCAACAATGATGATAAGGAATCTAGAGGCTCAATCATATAAGGAACAGCAAAGGGAACTAGGCATGTTTCACCTAATGAAGAAAAGGCTCAGGGGAGAGATATAGCAGCCTTCCAATACTTGAAGGACTGTCACAGGAAAAAGCATGTTGATTTATTCTCCATAGTACCTTACGGCAAGATAAGAAGCAATGAGTAGTAGCTTATTAGAGGGAGATTCAACCTGGAAATAAAGAGGAATTTCCTGGCAGTAAGAATGAGTTGTGGGTGTTTCATCACTGGAGATTTTCAAGAAAAGATTGGACAACCATTTGTCCGCAATGGTATAAGGCAGGGGTTCTCAACCTTGGCAACTTTAAGACTTGTGGACTTCAACTCCCAGAATTCCTCAGCCAGCAAAGCTTGAGAACCCCTGGATAAGGACTCCTGTTCTTGGGGAGGGTGTTGGACTAAAGGCATCTAAGGCCCCTTCCAGACCTCTGATTCTATGAAAACTCAGTTCTGGATCAAATAGAGAGCTAGTAAAGAGCCCTGAAGTGTACTTAAACATAACACTAACCTGGACAATCCAAAACACTCCAGATGCACTGAACTTAATTAAAATCAGGAGACAATGAGAAGAATCAAACACACCTGCCAACAGACTATTTTATCCAAACATGATGGACTATGCCTCATCAAATTGGTGTCTACTCTTAACAACCACATAGACAGAAACGTGTCCAGATGGGATGGCATTCTTATTCTGTATTCTTGTGTGTTTACCAGACATCTTTCCACTTGTTAATCATTGCAGAAATCATCTTTCCTTTCTTGAAGAGGAAGACTGTATTTGCTTTTTTCCGATCCTCTCCAGTCCCAAATTCTTCTAACAGACAAATGACAGAGTTGCCAACCACTTCTTTTAGTATTCTAGAGTGCATTTCACCAGGGCCTGGTGATTTCAAGGCATTCAAGCTAGTAGATCTTTCATACCATGCTTCCAACGTTGGGGTAAATTACCCAAAATTGAGTAAAAATGTTTTTTTTGGATAATGACATAGAAACCCATTACCCAACAAGGACATTTAAATAAGGTTTTTCTGATAAACAGATCTGGGTAATGAAGGAAAAAAACCGGGAAGCATTGGTTTACACTAGGGGTGTCAAACTGCATCCGTGGGCTGGATGCATCACGGCGAAACCGTGCCCACCCCATTGCCAGCAATGGCAAAAAGGTTGTGATATGTCACAACACATCACGTGACGTTGCGAGTTTGATACCCTTGGTTTACATATTTTTATTAAAGTTCCCCACCTCACTGTATTCATTTGCTGATACATTGTGGGTTTGTTTGTTTGTTTTGCAAATTCCTTTTTCTTTAACCTTTTAATAGACTGGTATTTTTTAGACTAGACCTGTGTCTTTAACACTCTTGAGAAATTATTTTAATTTGAGAGAATTATTTGAAGTGCTGCCAATAATTTGGCTTTGTTTATAGCCTTATCTTGTGGTTTTGAGAAGAATACATTCATGACCATCTTAATTAAGGTATAGTGAATGTTACAACAGGGGATGGAAAACATTAGGAACATTGCTTCAAATTGAATTACTTACAGTATGTCAAGCTTTATGCAATATAGCAATATGGATTAGGGTAATTAATTGGAAATACCAGGTCTTTACCACCTATAATTAGGAGTAGCTGTGGGAAGAGCTTGTGGGATTGGTTGCCTTTTATGACAGCAGCACAGGCAAGGATTATAAAACTCAGAACATCCAGGACAGAAGGAGGAGGTGATGGCAATGGTAGTGATGACTATGATAAGGTTGAAGCAAGCTGTAAATGGGTATCTGGAGAAAGGTTGTTCCCCAAATTGGGCTATTATACAAAGATAGCTCCATATAAATCTATCCTGGTCTACTCTACATTCAACTACCGTACATGCAACTTCATTATGCAATTATGGGATGATCAAGAAAATATATTTCCTTAGCATTATAAATTGATAATGTTACACTAAAACTTAGTTTCAGTGTAAAAATGCATCAGTCATTATTGCTATCTTAGGTACCATAAGTTATATCAGTGTCCATGAGGCTGGGTCATAAAGGTATAGTCATTTAGATAGAGTTCCCTCCTCACAGGCTGTAGACAGACATAGGGTAAGTATTTTTATTTTCTGCAACAAAAAGGAAGCTTTTACTCAGGCTACCTTTCAATCTTAGGTCAGGGACTCATCATACCTTTTCTGTACCTTTCATATTTTATTAGCACTATTTATCACTGAAGTGAGGAATGTGTTTTTCTCCTAGGTCCTCTTTCAATGACAATTTGGAATGATTCTTCTTTACTAATGTGTTGAATACTGTTTATTCTTTATTTGTATTATTATTATGATTATTATTCTTTGTTATTATGATTATTATTACTTTATTATTTTGCATCTACACTGACAGCTTATGCACAGAAAACAAATTCCTTGTGTGCCTAATCAGTCTTGGCCAATAAAAAATTCTATTCTATTCCATTCTACTACCTATCCTTCATTATTTGTCTTCTACAAATCCCTTTGCATTTGAATTCATCATGGTGTGATGGAGGGGCTTTGCTATACAACCTCCCTCACAGAGTTCTGAAGGAGCTGGCAGATGTTATCCCAGAACCATTGTATCATATCTTTAAAAAATCTTGGAGCACTGGGGAACAACCAGAGAATTGAAAAAGGGTTGATGTGGTTCCCATCTTCAAGAAAGGGAAAAGAAACTCAGGAAACTACAGACCAATCAGTCTAACATCAATATCTGGGAAGATTCTGGAAAAGATAATCAAAAAACAGATCTGAGAACAACTAGAAGCAAACAAACTTATAACTGGTAGCCAGTACTGGTTTGTTAAAAACAGATCATGCCAAACCAATCGTATTTCATTCTTTGATAAAGTGACCAAATTAGTAGACCAGCAAAACTCTGTGGACATAGTATACTTAGATTTCAGTAAGGCATTCGACAAAGTAGATCACAATTTACTGCTTGGTAAACTAGAAAAAGGTGGAATAGACAACATCACCACCAGATGGATTTGTAGCTGGCTGACAAACCATACTCAATGAGTAGTCCTCAATGGTATTACATCCACATAAAGAGAAGTAAGCAGTGGGTACCACAAGGCTCCATCTTAGGCCCAGTACTTTTCAAGATCTTCATCATGACTTAGATGAGGGAATAGAAGGGGAATTCATCAAATTTGTAGATGACACTAAACTGGCAGGAATAGCCAACACCCCAGAAGACCAACTAAGGATTCAAAAAGATCTTAACTAACTGGAACAATGGGCCCTATCCAACAAATGAGTTTTGATGTGAGAAAAGCAGAGTTTTACATTTAGGCAGGAAAAATCAAAGATATAAGTACAGATTAGGTGAGACCTGCCTCAAAAACAGTAACTGTGAGAGGGACCTTGGAGTCCTAGTGGACCATCACTTGACTATGAGCCAGCAATGTGCACCAGCAGCCAAAAAAGCTAATACAATCCTGGGTTGCATAAACAGAGGCATAAAATCAAGATCACACAAAATATTAGTATCGCTTTATAAAACCCTAGTGAGACCACACCTGGAATACTGCAATCAATTTTGGTCACCATACTACAAAAACGATGTTGAGACCTTGGAAAAAGTTCAGAGAAGAGCAACTAAGATGATCAAATGCCTGGAGACTAAAACATATGAGAGACTAAAACATATGAAGAATAGCTCCAGAACTTGGGTTTGGCTAGCCTAAAGAAAAGAAGAAATAGGGGTGACATGATAGCAGTATTGCAGTATTTGAGAGGCTGCCACAAAGAAAAGGGGGTCAAATTATTCTCCAAAGCACCAGAGGGCAGGATAAGAAACAACGACTGGAAACTGATCAAAGAGAGAAGCAACCTGGAATTAAGGAGAAAGTTCCTAACAGTGAGGACAATTAACCAGAAATTGTGGGTGCTCCATCACTGGAGATTTTTAAGAAGAGACTGGACAGTCACTTGTCTGAGATGGTACAGGTTTGAGCAGGGGGCTGGAATAGAAGACCTCCAAGGTCCCTTCCAGCTCTATTCTATTCTATTCTATTCTATTCTATTCTATTCTATTCTTATTCTATTCCTTCTTTTATTTTCTTTCTTACTCTCTTCCTGTCCTATGTCCTATATTAAGTACTGACAAACTTGTTGATGAAACCTTCCCTAGACCTCTCTTTCATTCATATTACTGGCCTGTGTCTCTGCTTCTTCTTTTTCTTTTTTTTAGTTTAAAATCTTTGACACAATTGGTTTCCAATATAAATTCTATAGCTTTTCCTAACCATATCAATCAGGATTTGGGGCTGGTCATTCAACTGAAATAATAGTTGCTCAGGTATCAAATGATACTCTGGTATATCAAGTGTCCAGTTGCACTACTGGTTCTTGGGCTTCACTCAGTCTTTTGTGTCCTTCCATTATAGACAGTGTACACAGCAGATAACAGTACTCGGCCTTGGCTTCTATAGCAACAGGATAAGTGAAACCAGGAGATTGTTAACCTCTCATGTCAAAAGGGCTATTACTGATTATATGGTTATAAATTATAATCGTAGCCAGAGGCAGTATACGGTACTTCTAAATACTATGAATATATATGGGGAGCATTAATGCAACAATGCTGCTCTCCTCATAGACAAAATAATTTTCATATGTTTTTGCTAGGCCTCTTTGTTGCAATCTTCTTAACTGATTTTATTTATGCATTCATTAGATTTATATCCCACCTTACTTTCAGGAGCTCAAAACTGTATACATAACTTTTCTTCCTCCAATTTTTTGTTGCTACATCAATCACTTAAAAGATAGGATGAGCTGAGAGGTAATATTTAGGTCTGTATGAATCTGACACTTTCCTGTCCTCATTTATTATCTAATAACCATACTGCACGCAGCTTAACCAGAAACACCTGGTTTAGCATAACAAATCAAAACAATTTTAACTTGTAATGTAAAACACCACAATTCTTGAGATTATACAAATATATCTTAGGAAAATATTTTAAAAAATGGAGGGGCATGTTCTAACAATCCTCTGCATAATATTTTAAAGGGAGAAAGGTAAAGAATGTGGACCTTGAAGCAGATTTTAAAGTTAGGCAGGCTTATATTTGAGAAGAGCCTTAGTATATACTAGTCCTTATACATTTAGTTTAATTGATGTTATCAGAGCAAAACAAGAAAGGTTAAAAATGTACTTTGAATAGTGTATTTTGGTTTAAGTTGCTGAAATGTGAACCATTTGAAGTCTCCAGCGATAGCACTGATATTACCTAAGTATCTTTAGACTAGAATAACTGTGGAAAGTTAATATTTTTCCATGAGAAGTTATACTGGAAGCCAGGATTATTTCCATACGAATATAAAAATCGAATTTGTTACTGTTAAACCTTTTAATTTAAAGGAACATTGGACAAACTAAACCAATATCTGATTACATCATTTAATATGCTTCTGCTGCTGTGCAATTGAAATTGGACATATTGTGTATTTGCCAAGTTTAGAAAAAGACAAAGAAAAACACACATCAAGCTAACTGTAGCACTATTCTGATGATTAAAAATCTAGTGTTTATTTACACATTGTTGCTGTATGTCTATATAGAAAATGCATATACATACCAGGAACCTGATTTTGGTTTTGATTGTTATGTTGACCGAAGTATTACTATACTGGTTTTACATCTTAAAGGCTTATATGGACACACCATGTAATTGATAAACATCATCCAAATAATCCAAATTACACTGCATATTTAATGGAATTTATTGCTTTAAGATATTAGAAGAACTGATGTCTTAGAATGTAATCCTAACTACATGATATTGATTTCTTAAGAGTCAAGAATTAAGTCAATGTATTGGTCCATCTACTAGATTTTTGCAGAGACCAGATTCTGAGACACCCAAGTCAAGAAGAAAGCTGCTGCTAATGGCTCAAAGTAAAGCACAATAAAATTGATTTAAGGTTGAGACAAATGCTTTACAAAAAAAATCATAAGCAGCCATTACCACCTTCCTCTTGCTCAACTCTTCTGATGGTGTCTAGGTGTATTTCTTTCCACCAATAAGCAGTGGCAAGAGGCAAAAATGCAGATATTAGCTATTCCTGGCAACCGCTCCATTGCTTCTTTGATAGGCCAGCAAGTTTCAGAATAGGGCAAGAATTCTAGCATGTTTCACTTGACTAGTTCTACACTATACCAATTTTGATGAATAAATTTGGGCTGTCTATTCCCATCCTATCTCAAATTAAGGCATTGTTATTAATGTTTAAAATTCTAAACCAGCGGTTCTCAACCTATGGGTCGCGACCCCATTTGGGGTCGATCGACCATTTTTCGGGGGTCGCCAAAGAAGGCGATCCGCCATTTTCTCCCGTCAGGGGGCGGGGCCGCGCATGCGGCCGCGCATGGGGGCGTGGCCGCACATGCGCGCGGCACCACCCCCATGCGTGCAGCGCCGCGCATGCGCAGAACGTTTGTGTGACGGGGGTCGCCGTCACACAAACGTTGAGAACCATTGTTCTAAACAACTTCTTCTTCTTGTGCCATATCCATTATCAGACATTGGCGATCATGTTGGCGATCCTGTTTTTATCAGCAGCCGCACGAAAAAGTGCTGCTGAGTTTTGTCCAAACCAGTCCCTTAGATTTTGAAGTCACGATGTTCTTCTGCCTGGACCCATTTGCCTTCAATCTTTCCCTGGAGGATTAAATGGAGTATGACGTATTTTTCTGGGTGCCGCATCACATGTCCGAAATATTCTAATTTTTGTTTTTTAATTGTTTTGATGGTTTCTCTTGGCTTTCCCAGGCGGCTTATGGGGTATCTAAATGAGCCCCTTAAGGCACTGAGGCAAGGACTTTGATGGGTCCCTATATCTTTCTATTTATTTTACATGACTGAAATCCCAAAGACCTTTGGGCTGTATGCCAAATTAAAAATCCAAATGAGCATCAACAACAAAGAAAAACAAGGATCAAACACAAGGTTGGCACCCTCAATCACTTGGGAATCCAAAGCATCTTGAAATAAAAAAGATTTAATCTGTTTAGAGAACTTCAGAAAAGGGAAGGCTGCATATACTTTGTGCGGCCAGTATTCCATAAAGTGGGGTGAGGGTAGGCTATTCCATGCTCCAGAATGGGAACGGAACGTCCTTTCAGCAGGCCTTCTCTCAGTGAGACCAGGTGGCATTTAATTCTGGTATATCACTGTATTTGGGTGCTGTGCCACTTAAGGCTTTAAAGGTTTACGGTTAGGTGGAACCAAGTGAGTGGGCGGCAGGATAAACAGCCTTTCTAAGAAGATGTTCTAGGGTTTTTGCCAAGACAATATTTGTCCGTAGACGGAGAAATTGCTTTATTGTACCTTTATGTATTGCTTTATTGTACCTTTATGTATTGCTTTATTGTACCTTTATGGTCTGTTGCCTTTTATTCACTCAGAGAAGGAGGAAAAGGTGAGAGGATTAATACAGAGGGGAAAGTCTTCATCCTCCGGGATCCAAGTCCAGCATTCCCGAAGGTTTCCCTGCTTCTCCGTGGCAGGTGCGTGGGCCTTGGCACCTGCGAGCCTTCGCAAGATACCGCAAAATACCTTGAGAATCCGGGGTTCCACCTCCAACCTCAGGGAAGGCGCCCGGAATTGATCCAGTCCCTCCGCCCGAGCATCCTGTGCGAACCGACGATCAAGAGCGCGGGGCGAGCGCCTGCGCCGGGAGAAGCCACCCGGAAAGAGGGGGCGGGAAAAGAGAGGCGTCACGTGCGTAAGCGCCACGGTCCATCCCAAGAGTGCTGCAGCCTCACTCGGCGCCGGTTCTTCTGCCTTTTTCCATCTCCCTGCCCCGGGCAGGGGAGTCGTCCCCAGAGAGGCGGGGCTTGAAGATAGACACCCAGAGATAGAGATTTAAATTTCATTTCCACCTTGAGTAGGGCAGCAGCAGCAGCAGCAGCAGCCCCGGCGAAGAGCCAGAGACTCGCTTGTTCTGAGCTGACCTAAGCTAAGCCTGCCGGTTTCTGCTGCTGCTGCTGCTGTTGCCGCTGCTACATCTGCTGCAAAGTCGCCCGCCCGCCTGCTTGCCTGTCTGCCAGCTGGCCAGCCATGGGTCACTCTGGAGAGCCGGGCCTCATAGCCAACGTGGTGAACGACACCTTGGAGTTCTACCGCTGGACCTGGAGCATCCGAGGTAACCAAGCGCCAAGCTTTTGTTAGTCTCTCCTCAGCCTCCTCCCGATGCGCCGGCACTTGGCCTGTTTTCCCGTTAGCGCTCCTGGCTATGCAGCACCTGCCGTCTCCTCTCTCCGCCCCAAGGCGACCGGTTCCTCCGGCCCCGCCGCAGCCGCCGCCTTTCTCACCACTTTCCCATCCAGGGTATCAAGAGGGGACTCCTTCCCTCCCCGCCCCATCCCCAATTCGTCCTTTGCTTGTCACTGTCGCACAACGGTCAAAATGGCTCCGTGTCTCCTTCTTATCTTGTCTAAACCCGGTGGCTGCGTGACAGGAGGCGGCAAACTCAAATGGAATCCTTTTAGTAGACATTGGGGGGGGGGGGTTCTTCTCACATTTGGGGAGAGGGTGGGAAACCCTGGTCCTAAGCAGAGAAGAAATAGCCGTTCCATTTAAGTTTGCGGTCAGGGATGCTGTTCCGTTTCCTTTTTTAAATTTTGTACTAGGCAGCCTTCTAATGAGAGTAGATAGTGGACACTTACCAAGCATTTAGAATGAGTTCTAAATTCTTTCTCTGAAAGCTGGTGCTAAATCATAGCCAAGGACTGGTGGTGGTTGCTGCAGAGCTGTTCTAAAACACTGACCCTATTAACCGTGAACATGCCAAGGAAAAAGAGCTGCTGCTCACAAGCTTCTCTAAGAGAGAGAGAGAGAGGGAGGGAGGGAGAGAGAGAGAGATGGAGATGTTTGGAAAGTGCTAACTGTAAGTGTAACATCTGAAATATGCTTACCACAACTTCACAAGCCATAAATGTTATGTCTATGGAGGTGCCAAGTTGACTAGCTATGCTGACTGGGAATTACTGAAAATTGATAGTCAATACATCTGAAAACTGGGGAAATGCAAATTGGGGAAAATGAGACTAAAAGTATGATCCAGTGGCATCCTTTGCACTCTGAAGTGAATGTACCATTAATAAATCCTTAGGTATGTTCTTCCTTCCTTCTCCCTCCTCCCCACCCCCCCTTTTATGTTTCTATTTGTCCCTTTTTATCGTAGTCAAATCATTGCTGATAATGCATTCTAATTTTCATGGTGTAGTTAAGTTTAATCCTAAACTAACAGTTTATTTCAAAAAGGAATGAAAAGTATAAAAAAATAGCTAATAGACTTACATCAAATGTGTCTAATGATACAGAAGGGTATCTTTTAGGATTGGCATGGCAGATGCAAGAAGACAATAGAACAAGATGATCACATGGCTTGTTTATTTTGAAGTATAACTTTGTTCAGTAGACTTTACCCCCAGATAAATTACCTAAGGTTGCAGCCTTAGATTGCTTCTTGTCTTATACATCAGCAAATAGCTTTGTTCTGCATGAATGATAAATGAAACAATACAAGGATAACCAGATATTTGACATTTTCATGCTTATGACTGCAGATGGTATGCATACATGTTATTCAGCAGCCAGGATTGCATTTTATAATATGAATGGCCAATATCTAATTTTAAATGCTAGGATGATTCTACAACATACTGTATGGATTTGACTACAGGGAATAATAAAATTCATAAGGTGTAGGTTATAAATTTTAAGAGTTCATAAGTAAATTCTGGCACTTATTGGACAAAGCCATTCTCACTTCAGATACTTTGTTTTGTGTACCATCTGCCTAGTTATTCTTTATTATTTTTCGCTTTTAGTCATACTTCAGATATATTCATCGAACATCAACACTTTAAACATTGAATGAAATAGTGATGTATTTACACAGAGCCACTTTCTTTCTTGTGCTTTTAACATTTTCACAGTCATGTTAATAATTTCTGAAAACAAATTGTTAATAATATGGATTTATCACCTTTTTAAATAACCTCGTGATTGTTACTTTGTACTCCATACTACATTGCCAGAATCTCACTGAACTATAATAATTCTAAACTGTCAAGAGTAGTATAATGTGGCCTTCTATTAGAAAACAATTTATTATTTCCTTCTCTTTAGAAAGCCTAGCTGTCGTCTGGATAATTTAAAAAATGTTGCCTAACATCTCATGCTGAGCATACTAATTTGTATTTTATTAAGTAATAAAGCAACGTCTGAGACTGGTATATGTATATCTGGCATAATCTGATGTTCCCAAAGTTCATTATGTTTAGTTACAATACTTAAAACACATTTTTCAGTATATTGGTTATCTTGAAGCTCTTGAAATGAGGTGGATATAATTTAGATGAAGAAAAACATAGAATTTCCATTGTATTGCTAGGCAGATGAATGGGCTGGATCTAGCAAAATCTTATTGCAGAAAGAAACTTTTTTTTTTTGGTCTGTGGAAGACTTTTGATCCAATAAAACTTTTTCACTGCTTGAAGTGGGCAAGAAATCATATATTCAACTATTCTTTCCCTTTGCAATCCTCTGAAAGTCTGCTCCAGAGATTTGGAAAGCTTCCAGAGAATAAAGGAGATGATGGTATGGATGCAGAGGATAGGACATTTAAGAAAAATCTTTCCTTCCATTATGAAGATGGGAACAGGCAGAGAGCAGCTCTAAAGCTGAATACTGGTGGTAGAAAAAAACCCTCTAGATTCATTATGAAGGAATTATATTAGGAATATGAGTAGATTCTGGCCATTAGGGTATGTGTGTTTCTATATTCTTAATATAGCTTCTATATTTGTGTGTGTGTGTGTGTGTGTGTGTGTAAAATATTCAAAACTATATTTGCACTATTCAATAGAGTTATAAAAATATGATTTCATAATTATATGGGAGGAGTTGCATGACTTCTGTTTATATCATTGACTTTTGAAACTAATGATATTAATTTTAAAAAAACAAACCTGTTTGTGTGAATGACAGTAATAAAGTGATTGTTTCCTATTATTCTAAATAACAATTTTGGCCTTTATTGACTTTGCCCAATCACTTAATACTCTTCTAGACATTGTCATCAAATGCATTGTTTACATAATTGTTATCAGTAATTCCATTCATTCCTATTACCATTAATAGATATTTTTAACAAGGGGTTTGGCAGAGTGGATAGGACAAATAGTTTTCTGAACTCTTCCCAGTGAGTTCATAGTTAAAGATTTTTTTTATTATTATTATTTAGAACTTCATATTCTTAACTACTACTGACCTTGGTTATCAGTTTTACTTTATCTAAGTTTTATTTTGGAAAAAGAGTGGATCAAATGCTTCTATTTCTATTGTCCTGTAATCTCACCATAGATTTGCTCCTACAGTTCTTTTTATTTATCATGAGAGAGTTTAGAAAAGTAGACTAATCTGAATGAAGCTTCCATTGGACAGGTGGTAGGTTTGGTCCTTCAAACAGCTCTTTGGATTCCAACCTTCCACTTTTAACCAATTGAAAAAAGGAACACATTCCATATAATCTTCTGAAAACAAAATGCCCAAAGTATCTGACTGCAGTAATGTGACTTTCTTTGAACCTGAACATAGGATTCTCTGATAATGGCAATGGTGCTGCTGAATGGATGAATCAGTACACCTATTGCTGTTCCACAACATTTTCAATCAACAACATCTTGAAATTATAACCCAAGACTTTTCTGGCCTTGCCCAGCAACCCTATCATAAAGGTCTGGCCATGTTTAGCTATTGCTCAACTCATGAAATATTTCACCACATTGCAAACATCCCTGTACAGCCACATTGCACAACAAATGAAGAAATTTTATTCTCAGACACCTACACAGTTTCTCTCCATTGTTTTCAACATTCTTATAGTTCTAAAATCAGATTCTCAAATTATTCCTTCCCAACTCTAATCAGATGCCAGAGGGCCAGTTCATGCAATTGTGTCCTCACTAAGTTGTGGGGGTGAGGTGATGGTGTAATAATTGGAAGTTAGTTATAAAGAGTGTGTCATGGTTCTGCTTCCCTGCAATTTCAGCTTAAATTTTGGTCTATAAAGGGACATCCCGAGTAATTATTGTACTTCCTAACCTTTTTATGATGAAATAGAAAGGATGGAAGTGAATCCAGCAAGAGAACTTTCTTCTTTTAAGTCTAGTATATGAGATTTGAATTTTACTTCTTGTCCAAATCTATGGATAGTTAATTTCTTATTTTTCAAAATTATTTATTTCCCACTGTTTCTATAAATTAAAAACTTGCAGGGTGCAGATAATCAAAAAGTATCGGGGGAAAACATTCAGTAGCTTACAGATTAGTAATGTCAGTAATGTAATGATTTATAACATTATTGAAGTGATACATCAGATTGATTTTGTTCTATATATTTCAAAATGGCCCCCAAAACAGACTTCTGAAAAACATAGATCTTCTACCGGTATGTATAAATCTAGTACAACTTAATATATAAAAAAATTTAAGAGGGTTTTTTTTTATAAGATCCCTTTCAATAGTGTTAAGACAGATAACCAAATTCTAAGCAATATCGGAAGTCATTTTAGAAATTAGCTTCAAGAATGAATAAGTAAGGTATAGGCAGCAATACAAATCAAAATGACTTTTTCAAAAAATGAACAATAAAAAATGAAACTCTTTTCTGCAAGTAAAGTGACATTTATGCTAAATGTCATCCAATTTATTGCTTCGTTATTAATATCAAACTAACCTGTTTTTCTGTTTAAAAAATCATAAAGATCTAAACTGTAGGTACTATCACAGAGCTATTACTCAGTGAAATTTGTAATTGTACACTACTACACTTATGCCACAATTAAAGAGAATGTGGTTAGGCTATCAGAATAGAAATCAGGAGACCATGAGTTCCTATCCTGCCTTAGGCATGAAAACTGGATGAGTGACCTTCAGCCAGTCTCTCTCTCTCTCTCTCTCTCTCTCTCTCTCTCTCTCACACACACACACACACACACACACATGGAATATTAGATATGTTCACCACCTTGTATTGTTTATAAAAAGAATAAAGACAAGATGTAAATAAAATAAATAAACAGCAAATAAAATGTCTAACTTCTGTCAGTGAGGACCATTAGGCTGATGTTATATAGTACATAAATATTCAAAATATTCTCCATCAGATAATGCCACACTAAGGAGATTTTGCCCAAAAACATTTCTGAACCCTTCTCTTATTAATTAAACTCTAGGCATGGATCAAATTACAGAGTTTTAACTTAAGAGTTAATGTGGTACTTCAGCTGCAGAACCTTTCCCATTCATTTCAGTCAAAACACACAAGCATTTGTTCATACACATCACTTTCTGTTTCTCTGCATTAAAATGAAAGGAATGGCACATATGAAAAAGATGTATATGTTACTCTTGACATGATGACAGTGAGACTTCTAGACAGTTTTTACTGCCATGGAGAAAACAATGCGTGGGTATCAAAGCTTGGGGACCAAAAGCAATACCGGAAGTATTTCTGTACACATATTTTGTGTGCAGCTGTTTTACCCTTTAAGTCCAATCAGTTGCATTTTGCAAATAATCTTACAATTGCTTTGGGAATGGATGCCTGATTTTTTTTTTTTCAGATGAAAACAAGAATAGCATTAATGGCACTGTCCAATTGCTTGATTAATTAGTACTGATGTGCATATTTACTCTCCAGCTCTTTTTTTTTTCAGTACTTTTCAAAGTTAATAGTGGATTATCTACATTTTTTATCTAAGAGGTTGCACAATACTTTGTGATGACAGATATGCTTTTGTTCTTGATTTTGTTTTTGTTTGAAGGAGGCATTAT
Source organism: Crotalus tigris (assembly GCF_016545835.1). Classification (NCBI taxonomy): domain Eukaryota; kingdom Metazoa; phylum Chordata; class Lepidosauria; order Squamata; family Viperidae; genus Crotalus; species Crotalus tigris. The sequence continues at coordinate 796,650 of NW_024098074.1, read as the reverse complement.
GAATGAAACTTTTTCTTCAGGGAAATGCATGTCTGAGGCTAATTTATGCAAAACATTATTGTGGCACTTTGTAGGATATAATATTTTATTCATTTATTTAATGTACTTATAACATTACTCCATGAAAATATTTGTAAATGTGCCCTTGTTGATTATTTCTGCTAATTTTGCAGAATTGTTTCATTTTAAAAATTTAATTTAAAATTGTTTACTGCAAGGACAATATACTCTTCACTTCTAAGTTTCCAGTGCCAGGAAAAACAATAAAATAGAATAATGTTTTTTTCAAAAGCTTGATACTTTTGTATCTCAAGTGTGTTTTTTCAAAAGGCAACTGAACTTTATTTGTTTTTCTTTGAAGACATTTTTTTGTTGAGTTGCCTTTTGAAAAAGCTTCTTTGAGACAACCATGATCTGGATGACTGAGAATCTCCGTAGACATGGATACTTTTGTGAACACCACCAGCAAGCATGCAAAATACGCCACAATTTAAATGACTTCATACTACTGATTTCTGATCATTGTAAAGTGGTTTTATATCTATAACCATGTGTGTTTGGTCTTGAGTCATATGATAATGGCGCTTCTGAGAATTATTAAGATTGCTCTGTTCTTTTCTATTCTGTGCTGAAAACATTTGTTCTTATTGTTCTCTTTGAATTGGGTACAAGTTTGGGGCTTCATTTAATTTGGGTTTCTGCTCAACAGCTCAAAATATTCTGCTATAACATGCAATAGCAGCATTTTATACAAGGAGCCTAGTCTGGACTAGAGAAACTATTTCCAACAAGAGAAAGAAAGCACAATTGGGGTCTCTTTATTGCTACTTGAGAGCAGCTGAGCGAACTTGAAAATCTTGGGAATGCTGTGGTTTTAACATTAATAAGTGATTGGGTTAATTTAACAAATGTAGAAATACTGCTCTTGGAGGGTTGGGATTTACTTTTTGGATGGCATGCCTATCTAATTTTTAATAAAAAGGTTGATAGGGTTTTTAAATCTCATATTATAAGGATCTCTTTACTTCGGGTTTGGAGGAAATATTATAGAAGTGATTTTAAAATTCCACTATGGGCCATACCGGGGCATGCGATAGAAGAGATAAGGAGAGGAGTTAAGATGGATAGCGTTTCTTATGTACAATTACTTAGATGGGATGGCAAAAACTGGCAATTAAAATCTTTGGAAGACTTAATACAAGAAAATATTATTTACTCATGGTTTCATTATAGACAAATAGTGGAGAGGTGGAAGATAGATCATAATGTGGGTTTGCTTAGAGAAGATGAGAATTTATTAAAACAAATAAAAGATCAAAGACGAACCCATATTAAGAGAATCTATGGGGTGTTAGTAGAATTGGATTCAGAAGCAGAATTAGTTAAAGAATGTATGGTCAAATGGGCACAAAATTTTGATGAACCGGTTTTATTAGATACCTGGGAAATTATTTGGGTGAGGAATGTTAAATTTACACAAGCCCAAAATTTAAGGGAAAATTTTTACAAAATGTTTTATAGATGGCACCTTGATCCACAAAAAATGTCTCGTATGTATCCTGACTTACAGCCTAAATGTTGGAGATGTGGATGTTCGGATGCTACTTATTATCATATCTGGTGGTCATGTAAAAATATAAAAGCTTTTTGGATTAAGATATGGTGGAATATCCAAAGAATTTTTAGAAGAAGGGTAAAATTTACCCCACAATTGTTTTTGTTAGGTATTGTTTCTGATTGTGATACTAAAGAGACTATATTGATGTTAAATTTAATTACAGCGGCAAGGTTGTTAGTAGGGCAATGTTGGAAGAAGGAATCTTTGCCTACTTTGCAAGAGTGGTTTTTTAAAGTTTCTTATTTGGCGGAAATGGCAAAGATTTCGGCCGCAAGAGAAGTATTTTTTGGTATGGAAAAAATGGATAGACTTTATACAACATAAGTTGGACATAAAAAATATTATTTAGCTTTTCAATAACTTATATTTAAATTTTAAGATATTTTATAGATTTTATAGACTTTCCTTTTCTTTTTTCTTTTTTTTCTTTCTTCTTTTTTCTTTTTCCTTTCTTCCTATTTTTTTGTATTTTCTTGTATTTTTGTCTTTTTATATATATATTATTGTTAACTATTTCATAAATTGGTTTAATTAATGTATTTAGACTGGTTAATGGTTTATATCTGTTTTAAGATTTTTTGAAAATTTTTAATTAAGCCTGTATTCAGCTCTGGGAGGGTCGGGGGAGGGTATGGGGGGTTGGGGGGCTTGGGGAAGGGAACTGTATTGTTTTGTAAAATTTAAAAATTTTCAATTAAAAAAAAAAATCTTGGGAATAGTTTCCACTATTGTAAATATTGAACAAAATGCATGCCTTGGGAAATTGAGGGCTAGTGTCATGCCAGCATGAATTATTTCTTAGAAAAATGATACATAGATGATTTCTTAACTTTTGTGAATATGCTAAAAATTGCACTAAGTGGGGCTAGGACAAATTCTAAACTTAATGTGATTGGCATGAAATTAATTGGATATAATTAAATTGCAATTAATAAATGCAGTTAGTATAACTGACCCACAGTATTTAATGATTTTTGGTTTGTCCCAGTAAAACTTAGTCTTCAATAGTGAACCCTGAAAGGGCTTGGTGGGCAACTTTTACATCCCTGCTATCAAATGGTATCCTATATATGTTTCCTCAGAAATAGTTCCCATTATATTTACTGGGCCTTCTTCTAAACTAATGTGGAACATAATATGCTAATTATTATCTAGGTACTTCAATATCTCTAGACGTCTTTTTATTAGTGTACCACATTAGCCTGTTGAGGTATCGAGAATGCCACAGAAAATTGAAATGAAAATATAATGATTTTAAAATATTGCTTGATTCCTATAAGAACAAAAGAGTTCCCTCTTTCATAAAAAGTTGGAAAGGAGAAGAGTAAGTTCAAATCATTACAAAATCAATCCATTTTCAAATTCCTAAGCAAAGGCCAAAATGGAAAATAAAAGCTTTTATACTTACAAAAGTATAAATATATAAATAATAAAAGATAAAAACCTTAAAGCTTGCATTGTTGTGTTCACATCATTCTTATAACATCAGCCTTATTTTAATACAACGAGTTGGTTTGGTATTCCAAGACCTGTGCAGGCATAACAGAATCCAGTAGCAATAGCAATAGCACTTAGACTTATATACCGCTCCATAGTGCTTTATAGCATTCTCTGAGAGGTTTACGATTCAGCCTATTGCCCCCAACAATCTGGGTCCTCATTTTACTAACCTCAGAAGGATGGAAGGTTGAGTCAACCTTGAGCCAGTCAGGATCGAACTCCATGCTGTGGGCAGAGTTAGCCTGCAATTCTGTATTCTAACCACCAGAGCTCTTACAGAATCCAATCCTCATCTCAGGAGTGTTGAAGAGTTTCATGTGGTCCGTGACTGTGGGTTGGCCACCCATTTAAAAATTATGGGTGCAGAGGTACATCATAAAGTCTCGATATTCCCTCTGCCACTTAACTACAATTAGCTTGTAACATACATGCATAAACCATAAAGCCAGAATTTGTTTAATATTAATGGGGAAGCTTGGGACAAGATGGTGAGGCAAAAATTAGTATTAGATAACTCAACTCTATTTTCTTGCTATTCCAACAATTTGGCTTCCAACTTTCGATTTGAGAGATAATGTAGAATACTATCTGATAAATGAACAAATCACACCTAACATCCTGCTCATCCTTTCAGTGAAGATAACATCTATATTCACTAGTATGAAACTAACTGTTGGAATAGATAAAGGAAATGATTGATATATGAATGAGTTCTTTATACTGACTAAGCAATATATAATACCTGTATGTGGTAAGCTTTAATTATAATAAGAGGTTCATGAGATATCTTACAACTATTATTAAAATCAGTCATAGACATGGGTCTTTGTTCTGGTTTGCTAAGGAATATTAAGTTAGAGTAAAATATGTTAATTAGAAGCAAACCACACCTATTGAATGTATTAATCCAATAGCTTGTTGTATTAAAGCTGCTCCAAATTTTTGTAGAATTTCCTTTTTAAACCAGACTCTTCTGGCATCTAAGCCTGCTAGGCATAGGTTTTTCCTCACTGTGCCATGTATATTGGTAGATGATAGATATGAGGCTGGAATTTCTCAACAGTAAAACTGGGCTACGTCTATAGAGGGTTCTATATGAAACAACCTATCTGGATTTCACTCACAATTCCGAGCAAGACATGAGGCAGAAACCAGTTAAGTAGATATTGTTAACATCAGGACCTAGATGGGTCCCTTTTCATACTTTTAGAGCTCTTCGTGGTGTTTGATATCATCAACCATGGAATCCTCTGGCCACTTTCAAGGATTAGGAGAGGGACATCTGCTTTCACGTGCTATTTCAGTGGTTCTCAACCTGTGGGTCGGGACCCCATTTGGAGTCGAACGACCATTTCACGGGGGTCGCCAAACAATGCAGTCTGCCATTTTTTTCCCCTTTTCCTTAGCTGTGCTACTCCCTTTTATTCTATTGGCTTTCGAAAGCCAATAGAATAGATTCTCTTGAATAGAGTCTAATTCTATTGGCTTTCAAAAGCCAATAGGAATTGTCCAGGCTGTCTCTGCCCTGCTGAGCCCGCCAAAAGTCCCATTCTGCAAACGGTGCTGCACCAGTTGAGTAGTCCTCGACTTACGACTGGTTGAGTAGTCCTCGACTTATGACCGGTTGGGGGTCGCGGCATTAAAAAGGTTGAGAACCACTGTGCTATTTAAATAGGAAGCCCAAGCTACGGCCAGGAGAGACATTTGCCTAATTTTGACTGCTGCTCCAGATATAGTCGGACTTGGATTAGAATATCCCAGAGACAGGTAAGTAGACAAGTCCCACAGTAAAGTGATCCCGCTGCTATATGAGCAGGCAATTCTGGCCTGCCAGTGCTGGGAGAAGTGCTTATGTCCTTGATTACTCCACTATGATGTTCCTTAGGGCTCAGAGCTGTCTTCTATGCCATTTAATATCTATCTGAAACCAACAATGGAGGTGATCTGTTAGGGTAATGTGTCATCAATATACTAATGACATCCACCAGTGGATTTTCCTCTGGGCTGAGCTAGAAATGCTAGGGAAGTCCTGAACCAGTTCCTGGAGGCTGTGAGGAACTAGATCAGTGGTTCTCAACTTTTTTAATGCCGCAACCCCCAACCAGTCGTAAGTCGAGGACTACTCAACCGGTCGTAAGTCGAGGACTACTCAACTGGTGCAGCATCATTTGCAGAATGGGACTTTTGGTGGGCTCAGCAGGGCAGAGACAGCCTGGACAATTCCTATTGGCTTTTAAAAGCCAATAGAATTAGACTCTATTCAAGAGAGTCTATTCTATTGGCTTTCAAAAGCCAATAGCACAGCTAAGGAAAAGGGGGGGGAATGGCGGACTGCGTTGTTTGGCGACCCCTGTGAAATGGCCGTTCGACCCCAAATGGGGTCCCGACCCACAGGTTGAGAACCACTGAACTAGATATAGCAAAACAGCTTAGATTAACTCTTTCAGTGATGAACTAGCTGTCCATCAACAGAACAGCAGAGGAACCTATTGTTCATCAATAAATAATGTGGCATTTTAACAACTGTGATTATCCTAACAACACTAGTTATTCTGATTTGATATAGAAAATATGTACTTTCTCTTGTAGGTGCATATCTAGTCCTATGCATATTTGCTGAAATAGTAACTGTGGTATGAGACATTGTCTCTGGGATATTCTAATCCAAGCAGGATCTTAAAGGGAACAACAATCAAAGTTGGGCAAAGGTCTCCATGGTCATAGCTTGGGCTTCCTATTTAAATAGCACATGAAAGCTTATTCAAACCTAATCACCTTTCATCTGGATTATTGCAACAAGCTCTGTGTGGGGCTGCCATTGGAGATAATTTAGAATTATCTAGACACAAGGCTAGAATACTACCTGGTCAGTCCCACAAGTGCAGAAATTGTATTTTAAAATCATTGCCTGGGGTATTGGTAGAATTCCAGGCCTAATACTAGTTATTCATTTTAATGCCACAAACAGTGCAATATCGGATTAATTGGGCAATATCTTGCCATAAAAGAACCTGCCTCAGTATCATCAGTATAATTAGCTGGGAGAGCTCCTATTTTCTGAAGTACATAGAGTATAGATATGGTAGCTCTTATTTTCTGAGGTACCATAAGATACAGATACAGTAGCAAGGTCTTCTCTGAAGTCGCCTCTCACAAAATAAAATAATAAAATAAAATAAGTAATAAAATATAAATCAGAGAAAAGCTATGTCAAGATAAAATTACATCACGGGTATTTATTGGCCCCAGTGCTAAATTTACTGGTTCCTTTAGAACAGTGGTTCTCAACCTGTGGGTTGGGACCCCATTTGGGGTCGAACGACCATGTCACAGGGGTCGCCAAACAACGCAGTCTGCCATTTTTTCCCCCTTTTCCTTAGCTGTGTTACTCCCTTTTATTCTATTGGCTTTTGAAAGCCAATAGAATAGACTCTCAGCTTGCCCTGCTGAGCCCGCCAAAAGTCCCATTCTGCAAATGGTGCTGCACCAGTTGAGTAGTCCTCGACTTACGACCGGTTGAGTAGTCCTCGATTTACGACCGGCTGGGGATTGCGGCATTAAAAAGGTTGAGAACCACTGCTTTAGAAACAAAATGTTTATCATTAAGAGATATTTTTTCTACAATGAGCTATTTGGGTTATAATAAGCATGTAAAATTTTTTGTGAAGCTTTATTATTGCTACTGCATATTAGTCCCAATTGTTCAGAAGTGTAAGAAAATATGTTCTTATAAATACATGTAAAATTATTTAGGGGATGCTAGTTGAAACTTGTAAAACTTTGTGTTAAAGTCAACAGCAAATATTCATTTCTGCCTGCCTAGTGAATATAATACTATCATGAATCGTCTGGATATAACTGTTATTACAAATTTCCAGTGGAGTTACAAAATTAATGAAAAGAATTGGAAAATATCGAAGCAGAATTTCTATACAGTAGTAGTGTAATAAAATGTTTTGAGGTATTCCATATTGGGAAACTTCTGCATTGACCTGTAATACTTGCTGGGAGAAACTCAACCATTTAAAAAAGCAGTTCCTGAGAAAAGCAAACTCTACCTATAGGTTTATTTACAGTAAATGTTTCTCTCTTAGTGATTCAACTGCAGACATTAGAAGAGGTCATGCTGATTGAATAAAAAGGTGTGCTAGATTGGCCCTGTAATTTTGTGCTAAAAATAGCAGCCATAGCTATTAATACTTGGTAAAGCTCCACATGTGAATTAGCAAGTATGGTTAGGAATTTATTTACTTCAATTAAAATTGAACCAACAAACGCTGAATTAACATAACATAGTAAAATTTGCCAAATGCATTTTAAAAATATTCACTTTTGAGTGATATGGAAGTAGTGTTTTAAAAAATATGCCTGATGTAATTTCCAGCTCTAATCCAGCCAACAGTTGAATTCAGCATTTATTTTATTAACTTATTTATTTAACTTATACACTAGCTCAATCATTGAAATAATTCTTAGTTTTTGTTTAAGAAAACAATATCCATGCTTAAATTTCCCCAAACTAGTAGAAATTAAAATATTTGGCTAAAGTTTTGATTTCTTTTGTTTGGCTCATTATACTGCTTCCAAACAACTGGTAACACTACCAGCCAAACCAAATTGTTTAACTATTCTGCCCTTTTTTTAAATGGATGAAAGGAAAAAGTGTGGAAAATTATAGGAGGAGGAGACCCCGTCTGGACACTCACATTCCATAAAAGTCCAGAATGAGGCAGAACAATTACACAATAAATGCTTTGCATGAAAGTATCCTGAAGATGATTGTCAGTGTTGTGTGAGAATATTATCATTTGCAGAAAAGGTCATTCCCTTACTCTTCTTTCCCATGTGGCCTCCCTAGATATATTCCGAAGATTTCTCAGTTCTTTTTTTTTTTATTGAAAGTTTTAAATTTTACAGAACAAATCCCTTCCCCAAACCCCCACCCTCCCGTACCCTCCCCCATCTTCCCCAAACCTCCCATACCCTCCCTCAACCTTCCCAGAGCTGAGTACAGGCTTAATTAAAATTTTCAAAGAAAATAAAAAATAGAAAAAAAACTTAAAACACATATAAATCCTAAACAAATCTAAATACCTTAAATTAAACAAATTATCTTCTCTAAAACATAATAGTTGCAAACATTAAACACACATTATAATATACTTTAAACATTTTCTAGTATTGTACTTATATTATTATCCATCATTCTATATAGAATCCCCAAAACACAAATTTAAACATTACTTTCTTTAAATATCCATACCTACAATATAAGATCTAATCTCCCTCTTTCTTTACTCTAGAGCACAAAAATAAGCATATAAACATTCATTATACCGTTAAGACTGGATACTCTTTTGAATAGTTAAACTAAATACTTAAATTTAAACTTCTTATCTAAAATTTTCGTTCAATCTCCATAATCTTCTCTCCTATCAAGAAAAGAATTTAAACATTACTTTCTTTAAATATCCATACCTACAATATAAGATCTAATCTCCCTCTTTCTTTACTCTAGAGCACAAAAATAAGCATATAAACATTCATTATACCGTTAAGACTGGATACTCTTTTGAATAGTTAAACTTTCAGTATGAGTTATTAAATACTTAAATTTAAACTTCTTATCTAAAATTTTCGTTCAATCTCCATAATCTTCTCTCCTATCAAGAAAAGAAAAAACTTAAAAAACATATAAATCCTAAACAAATCTAAATACGTTTAATTAAACAAATTAACTTCTCTAAAAAATAATAATAATAATAAATCCCATAAACATAACTTAAAACATTAAAATTCCCTTATACCTGTTTAAATCTTTACCAATAACAGTAAACACATTCCTTCTCTTATCTATAAACCTCTTAAAGGTAATTCCAAAAAAGTTAAATCTTAGTTCTCCCGCAATCTCAATAGTCTTCTAAATACTTAAACTAAATACTTAAATTTAAACTTCTTATCTAAAAAATTTCATTCGATCTCCATAATCTTCTCTCCAATAGCCAGTTCCATCCACTGTAAACACAATCCTTATCAGTCTCTCTTGTCCATAAATCTCGAAAGAAGTACTTTAAAATCTGCCCTTAAAGGTAGCTCCAAAAAATTTGTAAGTCCTGGTTCTCCCACAAACTCAGGAACCAATACTTGTGAGGCTTCCTTAACCTCCTTCTTCTGTTGGTCTTTCTCTTTACGTTTATATGTTGCACAAGTTGTCCTCTGCTCTTTCATCTCGACTTGTTGAGGCCCCTCAAACTGAAATTTCCCATTTTTAATTAATATAGGCTCTTCACACTGCAATTCTGCCCTTAAAGGTTGCTCCAAAGAGTTTATAAATCCTACTTCTCCCGCAGATTCAGGAACCAATACTTGTGAAACTTCCTTGACCTTCTTCTGTTGATCCTTTTCTTTACAATTGTATGTTACACCGGTTGTCTTCTGCTCCTCCATCTCTACTTGTTGAGGCCCCTCAAACTGAAGTTTCCCAATTTTCATAAGTGTAAGCACTTCAGATTGCAATTCTGCCTTTTTATCTTCCAAAGTTTTAAACGTGATAGGTGGCGATGAACATACCCCCAGGACCGAAGTATAAAAGTCTTTTGCTTTAGAAACAGTATTAAGACTATAACGTATCCCCAGGTAATTCACCACCATTCCAGTCGGAACATCCCATCTAAACAAAATTTGTCTCTTTTTAAGTTCGTCTGCTAAAAAAGCAAACTCCTTTCTTCTTCTTAAAATTTTAGATGGGATCTCCTTTAAAATTATAACATTTTGTGAAGCAATTTGAAACCTCTTCTTATAAAAAGCTTGTATAATTTCATTGCGCAGGGATCTTTTTCCAAAGTAAATTACCACATCTCTTGGCAAATTCTTTTGCTCTGCCACCACAGAATTAACTCTAAATGTCTGTTCAATTTCACTAAGTATTTCCTCTTTTTCTCTATTCAAAATCACAGCAAAGTCCTTTGCAACCATCTCTCTCAGATCTCCTTGCACAGACTCACCCAAACCTCTGATTCTTAAAGCATATTCCATTTGTTTATATTGAAGCATAAGAATCTCATCTTGAAAATTTTTCATCTCTTTTTCCATACTTTCAAATTTTTCCTCCATCAATTCCCCTTTTTCTACTACTTCTTCTACGCGAGAATTCAACTTTTCAAGAACAGAGGCAACTCCTTTTAAAGCCAAAACTATCTCTTGCCTCAAAGTCTTATTGTTTTCCTCTAGAATCTTTCATTTCTCCCCTAATTTGAAGTATAACATCTCCCATCATATCTTGCAAATCCTTCACCATTGTTGACTGTGGCAAAGAAGAAGATGAGGCTATTAATTTAGGTTGTTGCGCTGATGATGACACCGAAGAAGAAGCCACTTTAGAAGCTGTAGGGATTACTGGACACTTTGGAGCCATCTTAAAAAAATCTTTACTCCTTCTTAGAAATTGCAGAAATTAAACAAAGGAAAAAAAGAAGTTAACTCCATAAAATCAAAAAAAAAATCCTTCAAGAGGAGATTATAATAAAAAAAAGGAGTTCAAAAAAAAAGAAAAGAGAGAAAGAAAAAAGAATAATTAAATAGAAAAAAATCCATTCCATTTTTTAAAAAATACAAACAGTACAAAAAACAAACCAAAAAAGTACAAAAATAATAATACTAACACTCCATTCCAATCATTAAAAAAAAACAAAAAAAAGGAAAAGGGAAAGGGAAAAAAGAAACCCCAAAAAGCCTGCCGGTCGCCATTCTACCTTTTGAAAAAAAAAACACCGAAAGGCTTGCCGATCGCCATTTTACTTTCCCTTTCAACAAAAGAAAAAAAAAATAAAAAGAGGGAATATAAAAGTAAAAATAAATCTTTGAACTTAAAATCCAAATAAAATCCAAGAAAGCAAAAACTAAATCCTCTACTCAGCTCTGTCCGCTTCTAAAAAAAACCTCACCAGTTAACTTTAATCGCGGAGGTGGTTGCAGCGGCTTGTTTTGTCCCTAGGGACAAAAGCAGCTGGGAAGCGGAGACAGTCTGAACTCCGTGGGAGCACTCTTTTCACCCCCCCCCCAAAAAATTTGGGGGTGCATAAGAGGCTCTACCACTATTCAGACACCTCTCTACCCCCCCCTTTGCCCGGGAGGGCGTTTTTGAACCGCTGAACAGCTGATGTCCGCTGTTCATAGCGATTCAAACACTTACCCAGGAGGACGGCTACAAAGTAGCCGCCATCCTGCACGCAGATCCACCGGAAGTTCGGTTTCTCAGTTCTTTAGAGCAGATTTCAGTTGTGGTGGGAGAGAAAAGCTATTACACAGATGGATGCTGTTCTGTCAAGAAAATTCTGTGCTGAAATGAAATTTACTTTCCCAACAGTCCACACTCTGATGTTCAACATATTGAAAAAGACTGAAAATATTTCCCAAGTACCAATTTTGTTTCCATATGCTTTTTTATTTTATTAATTTACTAATTTTGAAATGTATTGCATCACTTCAAAATTAGTAAATTAATAGTGTACAATATATTTCAAAATTAATAAATTAATACTATGAGATATATGTAGAAACAAGTCATATTGATCCAATTTGATTACTCTGAAATAGAGATATCAGACTTGTCTCTGAACTATGAGAGTTCATAATTTATTGCACTATCAAGAGAAGAGTTAATCCACTGAACTATTTTGCTACTGTGTCAGTCCTAATCAGGAAAAGTAACCATTAATTGTGAAATGAAGAAAGCATAGGCTAGGCCAGGAGTCTTCAAACTTGTCCCTTTTATGACTTGTGGACTTCAACTCCCAGAATTCCTCAGCCAGGCACACTGGCTGAGGAATTCTGGGAGTTGAAGTCCACAAGTCATAAAAGGGCCAAGTTTGAAGATCCATGGGCTAGGCCAACCCTAGCATTATCACAATGAGGCAACTGCCTCAAGAATTAAATGATGGACAGCAATCCCTAGCCTTTATACCTGAGCTTCTCAGCCTCTTCTTTTTCTGGAAGAATAAAGCTGTATATATCCTACAGTGTCTAACCTAGTCAGAAATAATGTATCCCATTGGTTTCTCTACATGGATGGAGAAGAATCTATCTTTGCCTTAGACAACAAAGTATCTTGAGCCAGCTTGGATTTCTTTTATCACAAAAGGTAGATATCTTAGTGTGATTTGAATGTTATAAAAGGCTGGAGTATTTTTTTAAAAATGTAAAATTTTTATGTTGGCCTTCCTTAGTCATTAGTCCCCACCAACCTATGTCTTATTAAGTATAGAAAAGCACACATTGTACTGTGAGATATCTGCTCAGTCATTAATTTTGTGTATGAAGTGAAGAAGAAATTCCTGCCCTTATTATATTTTATAATACCATTTTGCTCTTCATTAAAAGAGGTCCAAAAAACCTCATTTAAACAAAATATAAAAAGACAAACATGCCATCTTGTCTTCCCAACCTTCTTCTGAAAAGTTGCAGAAATAGAATATGCCCAATTATCTCATTTATTCATCAGTTGTATTTTTTCATTTATCTGAAAGAGGTCAGCTGGATTTTGGAATTCCTTAACAAATTGATTATAAATAAAGGGTGAGTAATAAAACATAGATTGAAAGTTAGAGGCAACTAAATTTATTACTACTATAATATACAATCTTACTGGTTTAGGGGCACTCATATTTCTGGTGTTATCTACTATAAATACAAAATAATAAAATATAAATATATTATAAAATAATAATATAAAAATAAATACAAAACTGTTCTGCCCAATGCAATGTCCTTCCTTGCTACCAGTTCTGGGGTGCAAAAATATGGAAGAAACTAGTTAGAAAAAAATCATGTGAGCCATTAATGAATGATAGAGAATATAAAGTTTGCTGCACAAATGAGATGACAATTAGTAAATGGATGGGGGGGGGGTTTGACAGAAATCAGTCCAAAGAGTGGCTATCAAACACTACTTAATTGTTGAATTGATATAAACAGAAAATCAGAGGAATGCAATTTTGAGAATAGGTTAGTTGCTTAGGAAAGAGTGAAGTCTGCTGGCTGGCATGGAGCTTTCCATGGGACAATATTTAGTCTCATCCATTGTTTATCATGGAATCTGAACACAGTGGATCACTTCAAACAAAAAGAATAATTTCAACATACCTGAGGAAGACATTTATCATACAGTAATAATTAGAAAATTAAAAGTAATTCAGGGAATACATTTTTTCTATTTTTCATTTTATTTTACAAAAAGATAACAAAAATGCAAAAGATAAACAATAACAATAATTATTAGATACAGTATGTTCAGTGGAATGCTTCACCTGGAATTTAATGATGAGAAATAATTGTGGTAAACCATTGGGAAGTGAATTAAGATAAATCAGGTAAAGAATGTTACATGATTCATGTCCAAACTTCTGGGCCTACTTAGATATTTGAACTGCAATCAGGCCAAGTAAAAGCTTGGAAGTGATTAGGATTTGGCTAGCATGTGGAAGCTGTGGTTCAGAGACTGAATATGATGAAGGCTTCTAGACTAACCACCACCATGTTAGAAGTGAGCCATAGTCAACCTACATTTCAAGAAAGCCAGTCTTTCCATCCCATAGTCTTCCAAATCCAATTTAAAAGATCTCAAGAAGTTTTAACTATTTTCAGATCTATTCAAACCGAGGAGTGCTATGATAAAAGGTATCTTTATAATTTGCAAATTTATGCAATTTACCAAATACAACAGTCAATTCTAGCCAATAGTTGAGCAGGCACAGTCCATCAGAGTTTGCTTGTCAATCATTAACTCACCTTCTGAGTTAATGATGTGTTTATGCTTAAACAATCAATTCCCTGTCTTCATATTTGTTGTGTTTTGTAAATTTCTATTTATTTATTAGGAAAAAAACCGTGTGGATGCTCAACAACCCTTGGTGGCTAAAATATATACAAATAATAAAATACATGAGATTTTTAAAAAATCATCTTTCATCTACCACCTCAATCCTAGTGGACCTTACAGCAAATAAATGACCAACCTTTTCCAGTGGTTCTCTCTGTGCTCCCTATGGTGGTAGACCTTTGTTGTCTTCAAAATTCCTAATGGCGACCTTCCAGTAACTGCATTTTGGTTCTTTCCTCCAAATATGGCACATATTGTTATGATGGGATTCCAGGAGACAAACTGAGTCAAGCACCATTTCCCTTTTTTTTTAATTTTTAATTTTCCTTTTCCTCTTTACAAACAAAATACACAGTACATTTTTTCTTTTTTCTTAACAATACTATGTCCTATATTTCTTACTTTTATTTACATTTATTTACATTACTTCTCATATTTTTTATTCCTCAATTCTAACCAGTTATAATACATATCCCATATCTTGTAAAATTCTGTAGCTTCTTTGTCTTTTATTTCTAAGGTAAGTCTATTCATCTCCTCACAATCTAATATCTTACTTATAATCATTACATTTGTTAGTATATTCTCCCTTTTCCAACATTGTGCATATGCAATGCGTGCTGCAGTTATAATATGTACAATGATGTATTGGAGTCGTTTCTCAATTTTTGGGTCGATTATGCCTAATAGAAATATTTCTGGTTTAAGTTCAATTTGTTGTTTTGTTATTTCCTATAACCATCTCCTTATCTGCTCCCAACAGGTCTTTGCTTTGGGGCATTGCCACCACATGTGATAAATGTTCCTTCTTTGTTTTTACATTTCCAACAATCCGGATTCATATTTTTATATATTTTAGCCAATCTCATCAGTGCTAAATGCCATCTGTAGAACATTTTGTATTGGTTTTCTTTGTATGCAGTTGACAACGTTAATTTATAATTTCTGTTCCATGTTCTTTCCCATTCATCTAATCCTATGTTTCTTCCTATATTTCGGGCCCATGCCATCATTGGGCCCTTTACTATTTCTTCTTCCAATTTGATTTCTAATAGGAGTTTATTGGTTTTTGTTAAAAATTTTCCTCCCTTATTTGTCAATATTTTATCCAATTGTTGTAATGTCCGACTTATCCCATACTCTTCAATATCTTTGTTATATTTTGATTTTATCTGTGTATAAAAGCACCATTTCCAATGAGAGCAGAGATCATCCCTTGAAGTACAGAGAGGAAGACCAGTCTCTTTCAGAAATGCTACTTGCAGACTTGAAATAGCATTTCCCCATTCATGGAGATGACACCATTATTGTGAGAACAAAATTATTTCCTGCTTATCTTTTCGCAATATTCTTTGGACTTGTCTGAGATTCTGCTTGGTTTATAAAGAGAGGAATTTCCATAGTGGTCCAGGGCACTCTTTGCTTCTGGTTTTCTGTAAGTTTTTGTAAACATGTTTTATATTCAGAAATTTATTAAGCCAGTCAACCTAATGATCCTCATTTTCTCATGATTACTTGTGCCCACAAAATCATTTTCAATTTTATATTTTTTATCAATATTTTATTTATTGTATTTTGGGTTATTGTTTCATATTAAAATAATTTAGCATATACAATTAAGCATGCTAGAGTTAAAAATCCAGTTTAAAGACCTTTTAAAATATTATTTAAAAATTTATTTCCAACATAATATTTCACAAATGTTTTAAGCATAAAATTTATTGATGGATGCTTTATGCTCCTCAGGCAATCAGACAAAATGTTCCTTGGTACATATTCAATATGACATTTTTTAAAAGAAGATAGTTTTTTCACAGTTTTGATACATTGTATCAAAAGACAAAATACTTTTGAAAAATGGCTTTCCATCCCAGATGCAACTATTTGGCACTCACTCATGTGGGACACAATATAAACACTCTTTAGACATAGTTAAATGGTAGAACTCATCGTGCAATAGGGACCTATACATTCATTACTGCATTTGTATTATAAAAAGCAGACACCATCTATTTTTCATCTGTTGGAAAATAGTCCAAACTATTATCAGCTATGTCACAGTTTTATCCCTCAAAGTAAAACCAAATGGATTGAGGTTCCCTCCTGTAATCTTGCTTTGTTACCTTTATATTTTATAGGCCTAGCTCCCTATTGCATTGAGGGGATTCAGAATACTAGTTCATCCTGAGTTCTACAGGTAGTCCTTGACTTATGGCCAGTTGCAGTGTCCCACAGTCATATGATTGTGTGTTGTGGCAATTTTCCCCCAAACTGGTACTTACTGTGTTTCTCCCAAAATAAGACCTGGTCTTATTTTTTTTTTTAATGCCTCCCAAAAAGGAACCACGTCTTTTGGGGGTGTCTTTTGCACTCACCTCCAGCACCGACAGCACCGCCCAGCTGGTCCATTTCTTCTGCGGCCAAAGGAGCAGCTTCATTCTGCAGCTGAGAATGGAGCTCCGGCCTGCATTTCTCAATCAGAGATCTTTTCGGAAGGCCTATGTAGCCAAGAATCAAGCTATGGATTGAATCCATAGCTCAGTACTCAACTACAGAGGCTTTCTGGAAAGACTGTAAATGCAGGCCAGAGCTCCATTCTCAGCTGCAGAATGATGCTGCTCCTTCAGACGCAGAAGAAGTGGGCCGGCGAGGCAAGTGTCGATCCATGGGAGACCTGGCTGTAATGGTAAGCTCCAATCCCCTACCTCTGCCCTAGCTTGATTTTTAGGCCCAAAACTAGGGCTTATTTTTGGGGTAGGATATATTAGGCCCATCCCCCAAAATCAAGTAGGGCTTACTTTTGGGGAAACACGGTACTTCCAATTTTCAGCAAAATCAGCCCATAGAAAACCATTGGTTTCCTTAATGACCATTGTATTCACTTAACAATGTTTAAAAAAGACATAAAATCAGGTCAGTCACATGACCTACCCCTTTTACAATCATTATGACATATGACAGTAATGGTCAGTCTCTATTACAGTCATAAGTCAAGGACTACATGTATTACAGGATATGTGATACCCTGCTGATTTTTGTCCCTAAAAATAGAAAAATTTTGCACAGCAATGTAATAAGGAAAATTACGGAAAAGGTATAACTGTAGAAAACCAGAACAATGGCAAAAATCTGATGTATACCTGAGGAAAAGTTCTATCAGATGTGAGCAAAAAGATGTACAAAAAGAGTCCATGCTAATTCTATTTTAATATCTCTTATGTTTAAAAGTATTTATAGTTAAGATTTATAGATTTTTAAAAATTTATGAACAAAGCAATTCTGCTATGTTACATTAAAATTGGTATGCTAAATATAAGAAAAAAATTCTTGAAAGTAAGCGATACAGATATTAAACAGACAGTAATGTAGCTGCTTCCTTGAACCCCTTTGAAATCTATTCTTTAAAAGAAATAACAGCAAGCACAGACAAATGCAGTGTTGACATGTTGGATTGAGCAATTCTGTGTCTGTCAGCTAATGCTGAAGGAAACTCTTGATTGATTTAGCAGTTCCAGAACTAATCCCTAGAAGTTGTAATGGCTATTGCAGTTCAACAATCAAGAGGAGACCTGCTTGGAAAGACTAAGATAAATCAATGTACTTAAAGGAGTTCTTTACTTTCAGCAAATAAAGCTCATTATTCATTCATTTATTATATTTATATAGGCACCCATCTCACAAAATGTGACTTTATTCCTATATTCATTGAGCTTGGCATTTATTCCTTAGTAAATATTTATATAATTAAGCTTTACGTTCCAAAATAAATAGGATATCTGAGCTCTCATTTTTCTTCAACAGGTTCAGTTCAACTTTACAAGCTGCTTTATTTGCCCAACAGAAAAGTAGAGTGCAAATATATTTCCCACATTATAAGAGTTCTCTAGGTCAAAATCATGTTTTGACTATGTCTGTTGGCTGAGTGATGATCCGAAGCATTTGTCATCATCTGTGACAGCAAAGGAAGTCACAAAATGAATGAGATTAAATACCAGCCCCTGGTTTTTTTAATGTGAACATAAAATAATAAATTACAATGTACATTTTCTTTCCTTTTGTAGTTGAGACATTAATAATCTAAATCATGTTCCCATTTTGCCCTTAGCATATTGTGGCCCCACATTATATAGCTTTGGATGGATCTGTGTAGCTTTCAGGTCCTCAAAATCTGTTAAATCCCTGTGGACAAGCTATTCCTCCTCCTGCTGGGCCTGCAGCAGTTGATAATTACTTAACATAAATTAGGCTGGGAATTCCTATTACAGTTTCCAGGATTATACATTGACTCCAGATTAACAATCTTTGTTTTCATGGTTCCTTGATCTTGCCCAGCTGCATGGAATTTGACAGCAATTTCTGTTTGAGAGGTGACTACAGCATTCCCTTCCAGCAACATCTGTTGAGCGAAATCTATCTTTTCTTCTTTCTCAAGTACAGTAATTTTGATTTCTCATATCCTAATTAGATTGCGTGAACTGTTATCACCCTCCCCCAGAATTCACCTAGCTTAATCAAAACATGTGAAAATCATTAGTAAGATAACCCTACTATCGGCACACAGGTTATAGCATTATTGAGTCCCAATCTCTTTTCTTCACTGTTTATGTTAATCATGTGCTATTGATGTCTCTCCCTTTCTATTAGTAATATATTAATGCCTTAACTTTCTCTTTCTCTTTAATCCCAGAATTTACATCCCCTCCTGCTACAGTTAGTTTCAAACATGTGTCAAACAGGTGCCTTCTTTAAGCCAGTCCAATTGAATGTCCAAGAATTACGATTCTTCCAAGCATTTTCCCCCTCCGCTAACTGATGATGATGAAGTTATCCATTCATTCATGTATGACTCTTGATGATTCTGTGGGCCAGGTCTCTCCACATCTTCTGATTTTGCACTACTTTTTTGAGTTATTTTATGCTCAAGCTGGTGTCAATTTGAGTCCTTCCTTCTCATTAGGTGGCCAAAGTATTTGAGTTTCAACTTCAGGATCTGGCCTTCTAAAGAGCAGTCCAAGGGACTCGCAGGAGTCTTCTCCAGCACCATAGTTCAAAGGCCTCAATTCTTTGGTGCTCAGCCTTTCTTATGGTCCAACTTTCACAGCCATACATTGCAACTGGGAAAACCATGGCCTGGACTATACGCACTTTTGTTGGCAGGGTGATGTCTCTGCTTTTTAGTATGCTGTCTAGATTTGCCATAGCTTTCCTCCCCAGGAGCAAGCGTCTTTTAATTTCTTGGCTGCAGTCCCCATCTGAGGTGATCTTGGAGCCCAGAAAAATAAAATCTGTCACTACCTCCATTTCTTCCCCATCTATTTGCCAGGAATTGAGAGGGCCGGATGCCATGATTTTGGTTTTCTTAATGTTGAGTTTCAAGCCAACTATTGCACTCTCCTTCTTCACCCACATCAAGAGGCTCTTTAGTTCCTCTAATTAGCATGTAGTAATCCTCAGATAAAATTCTTCAGTATTTATTATATGCATGTACGTTTTATGAACTGATCTCTGTCCTTTGAACTTCTTGTGCTCTGCACTGACCAGTGGGATTTTTAAAAAGACAATTGGCTTGTCAAATAATTCACTGGCACAAATGGTAATGCATGTTCAGGCTACAAATACCATGTCACATGGTTTCACATAGTTGGAAGAAAAATGTAGCTTAGCTCAAACGATGCGTATTCTTAATGTGGTCTATATAGGCAGTAGAAAAAGAAAAGTTCTTTCCTTTCTCATCAGTTCAACAGAATATGACAGTTCTAATGTCAAAAGCAGAGTTAATACTCTAAAATTACCTGTATGTATAAATATTAATGTGTACAAGCCCAGCTCGCATGATTGGTCCTTGGATTAAATGTTATGCACCAAGCCTTTGTTCAAATGTTTGAAAAAAGGATTGCCACTACAAGTCATAAAGCCACTTAAATATTTGTGGTAGTCATTTGTAAATTTACATAACATTTATAATGTAATCCAAAATATAAAACTCTTAGTTTGCAGTTTTGTCCACATGACTTAGCATGGGATGGCAATATCTATTTAGTATCAAACATCTTTGGAAAAAATAAATCCACACATAGCCTAAGAATTATTGTCCCATCAAAAAGGGGAGGAAACAGAAAACCAGGGGAAAGAGGGAAAATGTCACTGATTGGTTAAAACAATAACACTTCAGGCTCCCCATTGTATGTGAATTTATTTTAAAACAGGATGCAAGAGCCTACTCTCAGACATATTCTTTCTGTTTTCCTTCCAGATAAACGTGTTGACAACTGGCCTATGATGCAATCTCCTTTTCCCACCTTGATAATAGGCACATTTTACCTCCTCGCTGTTTGGCTTGGGCCGAAATGGATGAAGACAAAGGAGCCTTTCCAGTTTCGCTATTTGTTGATTTTTTACAACTTTGGAATGGTCCTACTTAACTTCTATATTTTCAAAGAGGTATTTCTGCTTTAATGCTGTACATGGATAAGATAGGCCAGTAATTCACATGCAGATATATAAAGATAGCTACATATATGTCTGATTATCTTCTTCTTCTTCTTCTTCTTCTTCTTCTTCTTCTTCTTCTTCTTCTTCTTCTTCTTCTTTCTTCTTTCTTCTTTCTTCTTTCTTCTTCAGTCAATTCCACTGAGTACAATATGTCTGATTGCAAGGGGCTTATATTTAGGACTATAGCCAGATTTGCTATTTCTCAACTTATGACCTATTGCTTAATCACCATACAAAATTCCAATGGACATACCTAGGAGACACTTACATGGATTTGAAGTTCTGATGTGCTCCCCACACACCACAGTTCAGGCAGTTGGCTACTAAGCCACATTTACAGTCACTTACAGCATTCCTCAGTCACATGACTGTATATTACAACAGTTTTGCTGAAAAATAGCATTTACTTCCATTTTTGGCAAAACCATGCCCATAGCAAATCTTTGGTTCTCACTTAATTACCACAGCGTTCACTTAATGATTACTGCAAAAAATATAATAAAATCACATCATTCACATGACTGATCCACTTTACAACCATCATAAATTATGGTTAGGATGAATAGGCTCCATTACAGTCATAACTCAAGGACAACCTATACTTGTGACCAGTGCTGGGATTCAAATATGTGAACAACTGGTTCTCTGTGTGGATACCACTTCCGGAAGTCCATTCTGGGCCTGGGCAACAAAAAATTAGCTACCGGTTCTGCCAAACTTGTGCGAACTGGCTGAATCCCACCACTGCTTGTGACTCATTATTTCAGATGAAAATACAAATATTTGGGCAGGTGGATGTCTCTGCATTCAGTTATTGATTTCATTGAAATTGTTGGGTTGAATGCAGGAGTGTGCAGACTTGAAGTTTGTGAACTGTCTTCTTACTGCAGAGGGCAATATTACAGTAAATTCTTTCAATAACGCCCATTCGAAACTCAGGAGCATGCATGAATTATTTAGCGCCACCAATTATGTCAACTCATGACATGATTTGTTTGGTTTTAGCTTAGCACAGTTACATGAAATAAACCACAAACTATGATAAACTAGAATTATATGAGAATTAATTTCCTAAGGTTTCATCAACAAACCCTGGTTGAGGGTAACAAAATATAGTGTGTAGTATCAGATCTGTAACAATATTCCAGCAGTATTTTTATTTGGTACATTCTTATACCAAAGCAAAGTATAAGCAGACAGTGCTTGTAATTGCATCTTGCAGAGTAGGCAAAAGCATAACAAATTTGTCTTCACTTGGAACCAGACATCCTGAGCCACCTATCTGAAGAGCAAGTGGCTCTCAGCACTCCATTTTCTACCAACTGAGCAGGCAAAACTAGGGCTGCTCTTAATCTTCAGCATTAAAAAAAAAATATCCTGCCTGACTCTTGAAAGAAATATTAGATAATTAAATGTTTAGATAATTAGATGTTCATCATGGGTGTTTTTTTTTTAAATGAAGTGATAAACAATCATTTTGGAATGTTAATATCAATTTTTGGTGAAGTTTTTTTGTCTTTCTTCTTTTCTTTTTTCCACCAAGACTCCTGACATGTTTTTATTTGTTCTAAGCCTTTTATGTGGTGGCAATAAAAGGAACTAACCATACACATATGAGTCACATTTAGAACCAGCCCCATGAGATGCCCCTCCAGACATGTGAATTGCTTAAAGAGCCCTTATGACAACATTTACAGTATGCTGAATTGACCCTGAGTAGCAACAGGGGGAAGAATCAGTCATGAACCGGTGGTTCAGTAAACCAAATTGTTTCTATTCTCTGACCATATTTCAGAGGTACTATAGCTAACATACTAACCTAATACAAAGGGGTAAATAAAGAGGAGGTCACCCAGATAGGTTTATCAAAAACAGTCCGGTATTTGGGCCTGTATAATGAGACAGGTATGATCCCTCACTGAGACATTACACGTCCAGTTTTATTGCAGTGATTACTACACACCATCCTTCTAAATTATTGATGTGAAGGTGAGGCTGCACTTCATCACAGAGCATTAAGAAGCTTACTTTTGCTCAGATCCTGTTACAGCAGTAATGCTCTTTCTGCTGAGCAATCTGGACATGGGGGGAAGGGCTATGCCAAAGGAACAAGTTGCTTAAAGCACCCTTTCTCAACTTGCTGCCTTCTAGAATTCAGGAACTTCCCAGAAGTTAAGACAGGGATTAGCAGTATTTTTCAGGCTAAAGGACCTGCTTGATTTTTGAATGGTATGCTAAAAGCCACTTCCTAAAACTGTGAAGGACCAGGAGAAGGAATATGGTTACGACAAAAACTTAGATTTGATTTGGTTTGAATATAGACAGACAGACAGATCTAATCTCACACACACACACACACACACACACACACACACATATATATATATATATATATATAAATTCAAGTAACATGATTGTTGGCTTAAGGTATAATACAAGTGTTAAAGTGTTAGCATTAAAAGTCTTTAAATGGCTTAGAAACTGAACTGCCACAGAGTAAGGATTGCATTTGGCCACTAGTCTCTTTTGCCTCTGATAGCTGCTTTTTTCAATCCAATAAAAGAGAATATTTGTAGTTCAGGGTTAAAATGAGGGGTCCTTGGTGCTCACTGAGCTTGGTTGTTTTCTTGGAGACGTTTCATTACCCAAACTAGATAACATCATCAGTGCTGTCAATGCTACCCAGTTATCTAGTTTGGGTAATGAAACATTTGCAAGAAAATGACTAAGCTCAGAGAGCACCAAGGACCCCCTTTTTTCCAATCCTTTGAATGCTTCCACTTGTGTTTGTAGGCTTTTATTTGAGGTATTCTTTCTTTTGTGGTAATAGTTGTGAGATGCTTTACAGTGGAATAGAAAAAAACAAGTTAAATGAATAAATAACATACATTTCATATTCTCTCACCCCCAAAAACTTTGTGATGGCGCTCCATTGGACCTCCATAGGGATTGGGTACCCCAGATCAAAGGAAGCAGCCTAGGACTTATGGGGCACATTGATCTTAAATCAGCCTTTGAGAGGAAAAGGAGAGCAGAAATTTAAACTGACACTTTATTAAACAATGCTAGTTAGTTTAGAAAAGTTATTTTTAAGTAACAAATTTTTGCAATATTAATTCGTGAATTCCTACTTTCAGCTGTTTTTGTCATCAAGAGCTCGGGGATACAGCTATATCTGCCAGTCTGTGGATTACTCAGATAATGAATATGAAGTTAGGGTAAGTAGCAAAAATAATTATTTGTATATCACTTAAATTATTTTTATAGGTTAATATTACTATGTCTGTTTCTGACCTCTAGTGAAAAACTATTTCAGCATATAGATATTGTAAGAGCTACGCTACATGTTACTTTCAAGAAGTTTTTACAAGTGTGTTTAAACTGATCACTTTATTTTAAAGAAACATGTAGGACTTTTAAAGAATTGAGATTCTTTCCTTGTTTCCAGCCATATCTCCTCCCATTTCTCCCCTACCCCTCAATTTTAAATTTTAAATTATGCTCCCTATCTTTTTCTATAAACTTCAAATTGGTTTAAATACTATGTAAGAAATTCTATGAAACAGATAATGTCCTGCTTCTGGAAGTATGCATTTTTATGGTTTAGAAACAAATCATATCCCCTGTACTAACAAACTGCAAGTTAATGCGTGTAATTTAAGAGGTATGTCATCTAAATATTATCAACTGGAAAAGTGGAAAATGTCTCTAATATAATTTATTTTGCAACCAAATAACATTTTCTTATTATCGAAGGCAATTTGCATTAGCCAAGAAAGACAGTCCTTAACTTACATTAATTTAAGTTATCAATGTAGCAACCATTCAAAATTACAACAGCACTAAAAAAATGATTTACATCCAGTCCTCACATTTATGACTGTAGCAACATCCTCCTGGTCACGTGACCAAAAGTTGGGCACTTGACAACCAAGCATGCATTTACAATAGTTGCAGTGTTGCAGGGTTATGTAATCCCCATTGGTGCCAACTGGTTTTCAACAAGCAAAGCCAATGGGGGAGGCCAGATTTGCTTAACCAGCATGCCGTTTGCTTAACAACTATGGCAAAAAAAGGGCGCAATACACCTGTAATCCCTGACTTACGACCACAACTGAACCCAAAATTTATGTTGCTAAGCAAGACATTCGTTAAGTGAGTTTTGCCCCATTTTATGACCTTTCTTGCCCCAATTGCTAAGGGAATCATTGCAGTTGTTGAATAAGGGAATCTGGCTTCCCCATTGACTTTGCTTATCAAAAGGCCACAAAAGATGGTCACATGACCCTGGGATTCAGCAACCGTCATAAACACAAACTCTTTGGCAAGCCTCTGAATTTTGATCGTGGGTATGCTGCAACGGTCGTACGTGTGAGAAATGGTCATAAGTCAGTTTTTTTCAGTGCCATTGTGACTTTGAACGGTCACTGAATGAATTGTTGTAAGTCGACTGACTTAATGGCTGCCTTGCTTAGCAATGGAAATTCTGGCTGAAAATCAAGGACTATCTAGACCAGGGGTAGGCAACCTTGGCTCTTTTATGACTCGTGGACTTCAACTCCCAGAATTCCTGAGCCAGGTTGCCTACCCCGATCTATACCATATTCTTACAGCTTTTCAGAACCCTTTGTTCCAATTAATGGAGACACACAATAGCTCACACTGATTTTTTTAGAATTTCATGGACTGTCTCTGATCTGAAGACATCTGAGATTATTCCTGAGAGCTGTCACAAAGACGCAGATTCAGATTTAAATGCTAATCACATTTCATATCTTAACAATAGGATGCTGATAGCTTCAGCCAGTTTTCATTATACCATTGCAATTTCTCTTTAGGCTTATGATGAAAATGTGCTGAACCATGCAGGAACCACGTATAGTTAACATGCTAAGCTACAGTGGGAATCAGGCTTTATAAGCACTGACTTTTACAAAATAATCAGAGCAGTAAATATCAACAGCAGGCAACCTCATATTTTCAAAGGAAGTAAATGCACTTTTACTGGATGCATGAAAAGTGACTGTTCCAGTTTATTATGTGAGCAACAAAGTTGTAAGGATCCTAAAAGTTTATTTGTCTAAAATATTTTCAATATTGCCTTCTTTAAGGGTTTTTTTTTTTGAAAAATAGTTTATTTCCTTCTAGATATTAATGATAATCACAACTATTATCACTTCCGTACCAGTTGATAATATAATAGGGAGGAACTGTTTGAATTTGCCTTCAAGATATTTGCATGAGCCTTAATTCTAGATGTTAGTCTAGATAATGATAAAAATATGATCCAGTTTCACTCTTATATATATGTCTAAAGGCTTCTTCAGTTAATTTCATTGTACCCATCAGTCCAAGCAAGTAATTCTGAAAAGATTGTTTATTGAGAATTGAAACAAATAGTGACTATGCTGTATACAATGGAAATTACACATGAACTAAAATTTTAGACACATATAAATGTGAGACTATTAATTTGGTGACATTTGTTTTTATTTGATTTCTTAAATATTTAGAGGCAGATAATACTAAAATCTTGATGATAAGAAATATTCTGTGATCAAGAATTCTCTCTCCTCAGTGTTATTTTTAAACGTTGCATTTTTCTAGCCATCTGTCTTTTTAGAAACTAGATAAAACATCCGTGAAGCAAAATTCTACCAAAAAAAATAGCTTTTTTAAAAAAGATCTGTACACTCCAGTATCTTTAGCCTTTAGTTAAATTTGCTACAGTAGCAGTAATAGCAGACACATTAGGGATTTATAGCATCATCCCACCATCATTGTGACATTGTATCACTTCTGAAGTAGCTTAACAACATTATAAATTACCAGTGCAAACAAGCTAGACTTTCAAAGAAGCCTTTTAAAAATATTTCAGTTAAAAAATACCCCACACTAATATTCAATGCAATCTCTCTCTCTCTCTCTCTCTCTCTCTCTCTCTCTCTCTCTCTCTGTGTGTGTGTTTGTGTGTGTGTGTTTGTGTACTGTATACACACACATATATGTGTGTGTGTAAATGTATGTTTAGAGAAAGAGAGAAACACAAATTTGATGTATCACACCAATTTGATGCAAAGCATCATCACACCTACGTACATACATATGCATATTATACACACACATACACACACTTCTCAGCATGAATCACTAATCAACTAATTCTGCTATAGAAGTAATACACAAACAAAATAAACTTTTTATATTTGGCATAAAGTAAGAGAATAAGAGAACCAAAAGACAAAAAGAACTAATTAGTTAAAATAAGTTTAAATATAAAAAAAAAATGTTAGAAAACAAATTATAGAGGTTATCGGCCTCTTAGTCATAGTAAACAAAATATTTTTACATTATTTGGGGTCTTAGCAAACTTTACATATATGCTTGTCAATAATAGTCTGCAATTGATAATTGTCCTGCAAGGCAGGACAAGAAGCAACGGATGGAAAATAATCAAAGAGAGAAGCAACCTAGAACTAAGGAGAAATTTCCTGACAGTTAGAACAATTAATCAGTGGAACAACCTGCCTCCAGAAGTTGTGAATACTCCAACACTGGAAGTTTTTAAGAAGAGACTGGACAGCCATTTGTTGGAAATGGTATAGGGCAGGAGTGTCAAACTGCCAGCCTGCAGGCCGGTTGCATCATGCAGAGGCTGCGCCCACCCCATCTCCCGCAATGCAAAAAAAAGTTGCAATATGTCACAACAAGTCATGTGACACGGCGAGTTTGACCTCCATGATATAGGGTTTCCTACCTGAGCAGTGGGTTGGACTAGAAGACCTCCAAGGTCTCTTCCAACATTATTATTGTTGTTGTTGTTATTTCTGCTCTTATTTGGTTAGGTTATTTATAGTGTTTTATGTACTATATGTAGAATGTTGAGATGCTTATATTTATGAGTAGTTTGTACAATATGTAATTGAAGACAACAAAAAAAATATAATAATGAATACTTCCAGTTTTTTTCTAGTGTGGATATTTATTCAATAATCTGTGCTCTGAGGAGGCCATAAATTTACTCATTACAGTTACAATGAGGGTAATTAGTAGTCCTAAATTAGGGGAAAGACCTGAAGTTGTATCTGTTGAGTCCATTATGAGAAAATTGATATCCTGGATTACTGATTGTATAATGTCTGGTTCCCCAGCCATAGATTTATCCCAGTCAGAGATTGTACATTCTAGAGCAGGGGTGTCAAGCTTCCAACGTCACGTGATGTGTCGCAACGTATCACAACTTTTTTGCCATTGCCAGCAATGGGGTGGGCGCGCTTTCGCTATGATGCATCCGACCCACAGGCCGGCAGTTTGACACCCCTGTTCTAGAGGATACTTACTGTAATGTCAGGCATGAAAGACCAGGTTCCCATGTGAAGGTTCAGTTAAACTGATGTATTGCTAAAGCCTATGCACAGGAATCTTTTCAAACGTTCACATCTGGTTAGAGTTAAATAATGGCCAACAGCACACTTGTGGCTACCTAACAATTCTAGGCTGATTTCCCCCTATTCACTGCATAAAGCAAGCCTACTGAACCCAACAGGCCCTCTTGGAGACTGCAGATAAAAGAACTAGGAGCACACCTTAGTAGACAAAATCTCCATCCGCTCACCATGGCCTTGCCCATATGGGAGATAATTGGCTGTCAGATATGGCACCTCTTTGACCACACCTCTTTATACTCTTTGAGTCATTTGGCTATTATTTCCCCACATGCCACTTGCACAGTATTCAATTTAGTGAACTTTCTCCAGGGAGTTGACTGGGGATTACAACCTGTCTATTCACACCTGGCAAAATGTAAATTGCTTTGATCTCATAGGTGACACTGATTCTTTTTCTAGCTTTGAGCAATTGCTTAAGAAGTGCTTTGAGATGCATTGTTTAATTTATTTTCTTCTCACATGAAAAGTAGAATAATCACAGTGGTTTATAGCTTCTACCTATAATATTGTAATTGAATTGTTTGCATTTCTCCTTAAAATTGACATTTTCTAAGCAACTAGTAGATAAAAACAAAACATATGTAATTGAGCACGAAAGGCTTTGCATGTTTTTAATGTTCCTAGGAAGAAAGATGTTAAGATGATGTCATTTTGCATCTAATAATACGTTAGCAGTGCAGTGCAGGTAACATCAAATGCAGTCATTTTAATTATTTTTAAAAAGACTTTTTCAGCATTTGTTCTTAATTAACATGCAATACATTAGCTTCATTCTTTCCAACTCCTGTTTCACATGTCAAGAAAACATCACATTTTACATGTTTTTATATGTAATTGTTTTTATGGCTCACAGATTTAATTCTTTAACATATTTGTAATAACCCCATATCCTTGAAAATTTACTCATTTCCTAGATGGTTAATTTATATGACACTTGTGTATGTGTGTGTTGTGTGTGCAGGTAAATCTAATGCAAACTAAAAGAAAGAAAAGAGAAAAGAGGGGTAAAATGTGCAAGGAAAAAGGAGAAGAAAATGAAAAATAAGGAAGAAAAAAGAAATATATAAAGTAGTGACTTCCAATTTTTATTGCAATAAGTATAAACAAAGGGACTAATTCTTCTCTCTAAGGTTACAAACATTTCCTTCTTCATACCCTATGCCAGTGTTTCTCAACCTTGACCATTTTAAGGCCTGTGGACTTCAAGTCCCAGAATGCCACAGCCAGCAATGCTGGCTGTGGCATTCTGGGAGTTGAAGTCCACAGGCCTTAAAATGGTCAAGGTTGAGAAACACTGCTATGCTATTTCTTATCTATAAACTAATCTTGCTGACCTTTATAGGTTTCCTGCACCTAAAATCTTTAGTCTCCTTTGTGTCATGAATTTTTTTTTTTACCCATCTCATGTTGTAAAAAAAACAAAACAGGGTCTATAAAGAGGATGTGGAGTTGCATTATAGACAAGAAATAACGGCATCTCTATAGCAATGCAATTAAAAAAACAGAGTGAAAACTTTCTTGAACTCATTTGGGTTAATATAAAAGAAAAAAGAAATGACATTGCCAGAGATGTATGCTACCGACCACCTAACCAAACAGATGAAATAGATCAGTGGTTCTCAACCTATTTAATGCCGCGACCCCCCAACTGGTTGTAAGTCGAGGACTACTCAACCGGTCATAAGTCGAGGACTACTCAACTGGTGCAGCACCGTTTGCAGAATGGGACTTTTGGCGGGCTCAGCAGGGCAGAGACAGCCTGGACAATTCCTATTGGCTTTTGAAAGCCAATAGAATTAGACTCTATTCAAGAGAGTCTATTCTATTGGCTTTCAAAAGCCAATAGAATAAAAGGGAGTAGCACAGCTAAGGAAAAGGGGAAAAAATGGCGGACTGCGTTGTTTGGTGACCCCCGTGAAATGGTCGTTCGACCCCAAATGGGGTCCCAACCCACAGGTTGAGAACCACTGAAGTAGATGAACGTTTTGCTAATCAGGTAGCTAAGATGTGCAGGAAACACATTACAATAGTAATGGGGTTCTTTCACTACCCTGACATCAACTGGGAGACAAAGTCTGCACTAAATGGGAGATCAAACAAGTTTCCGACAAACCTAGCAGACAACTTTGTCACCCAAAAGATGGAGGAGGGAACTAGAGGGTCAACTTTATTGGACTTAATCAATACTAACAGAGATTAAATGATAGTAGGATTGAAGTTGTGGCAGATTTTGGGAGAGAGTCATGATATCGTATTGGAATTCAACATAATGCAGACATAAGTATTAAAACAAAGTTAAAGTTTAAGACAACTGCTTTCAACAAGCTTAAAGAGGGCTTGGGAAGGATTCCCTGGATGGAAATCTTAAAGGAGAAAACAATTCAAGAAGCTTGGGCAATTTAAGTTTATAAAATTCCAGTCTAGTACAATACCACTGAAAAATTAAAAATAAGAGAACCTAGACGAACCCAGCATGGTTACATAAAGAACTCTCTAATTAACTGAGAGTTAATCAGAGTATAGGATAGTATAAAAACTGGAAAGAGGGATATATAACTAAGCAGCATATAGCCCAAAGATGAAGTCAGGAAAGCTAAGATTCAGAATGAAATGAATGAATGAAATGAATGAATGAAACAAACTAAGCTATTAGTAGAAGCAACATGAGTTTGTCAAAAAGAAATCATGCTAGATAAACCTTATTGCATTCTTTGACAAAATGCTTAAATTGTTGGATCAGCAGAATGCTGCAGACATAATATACTTGGACTTTGGCAAGGCATTTGACAAAGTTGACCACAGTCTACTTCTTGGTAAGATAGAAAACTATGGGATAGACAACATCACCACAAGATAGATTTGTAAGTGGCTAACCAACTGCACTCAACTTTAGTTCTCAATGGAACTACATCGACATGGAGAGAAGCATGCAGTGGGGTACCCAAGATTCTGTCTTAGGCCCAATACTCTTCAACATCTTCATAAACAATTTAGATGAGGGGATAGAAGGAGAACATTGAATTTGGAGATGACACCAAGCTGCAATAGCCAACACTTTAAAAGATAGGCTCAAGATCCAGGAAGAACTTGGCAGACTTGAACACTAGGCTTGATCCAACAAATGCAATTCAGTGGTGAGAAAAACAAGGTTTTATACTTAATTGGGAAAAACTAAATGTACGGGTATATAATAGACTCAATCTATCTGGATCAACCTCAGTACCTGTGAAGGGGAACTAGGAGTTCTAGTGGACCACTACTTATTAATGAGCCCACAGTGTGCTGCACCTGCCAAAACAACCATATAGTTTTAGGCTGCATCATCAGAGAGAGTATCAAGTGTTGGTACTGCTTAATACTGCATGGGTAAGACCACACTTGGAATACTTCATCCAGTTTTGGTCACCACAAAAACACGTACCAAAAAAATGTTGAGACTCTAGAAAAAGTGCAAAGAAGAGCAACAAAGATAATTACGGGACTGCAAGCTAAAGCATATGAAGAACGATTGCAGGAACAGGGTATGTCTAGTCTAATGAAGAGAAGGACGAGGGGGGACATGATAGCAGTATTCCAATATTTGAGGGGTTGTCATAGATAAGAGGAGATTGACCTATTTTCTAAAACAGAAGTCCCCAACCTTTTGAGCACTAGGGACTGGTTCTGTAGAGAGAGGTTTTTTCACAGACCGGAGGGTGTGTGATTTTGTGTGCTGTCTGCATCCTGCATAGGGGGCTTTTCTTGTTTGTGCGGACTGGTTGCTGGCATGCCGCAGTCTGGTACTGGTCCACTGACCGGGGGTTGGGGACCCTTGTTCTAAAGCACCTGAGAGCAGGACAAGAATTAATAAATGGAAATGTATCAAAGAGAGATCCAAGCTAGAATTAAGGAGAAATTTCCTGACAATGAAAACAATTAATCAGTGGAACAACTTGCCTCCAGAAGTTATGGGTGCTTCATCACTTGGCATTTTTAAGAGATTGAACATCCATTTGTCTGGAATGATATAGAATCTCCTGCTTGAGCAGGGATTGGATTAGAAGACCTCCAAAGTCCCTTCCAACTCTGATATTCTATGTTCCAAGAGATGCTATTTGTACTTGATAATTAATTCCAAAATTTATTGTAAAAGTTTCCATATGCCAATTTTATCTGAACTCTTAGCCCGTTTCTAGGATCAAAATCTTATTTAGCTTTTTGCTGTTTATTTCAGATTCTTTACATTCCTACACTGATGATTAAAATTTTCTTTTGTTCAGGATTAAAGGCAGCCTCACTCAGTATTTTCAAATTTGTCTTTCTGAAGAAACTTAAAACGGCTTAGCAGTAGTTAATGAACAATTTCTGAAAGTGATTAGAAAGTCAGGTTTGTGAGCTTAGAGTCATTTAAAAGTCTCTATCCTGGTTGCAGTAAGATAGCTAGTTCCATCATCTTCCCACACTCAAACTCACAGAAAACTGCTGTCCTGCCATCTCCTCATGGGGAGAAGCCAATCTGAACACATGCGGATGATGTCCTGCCCTCTCGTTATTTGGAGAACTTTCAAGGAAGCATTCTACTCACTAGTTTTTTGGTCTTTACCAAGGTTGTCAACTCTGCTTTCACAGAACTTTCTTTAGATCACTATATTTCCTCTGGAACTTTGATTTATAGAGATTTTTCAAAGAATTTGGTATCAATTAACATCTTAGAGAAGCAATGCAAATGACATGTGATGATATTTTGAACTTTGTGCCTTTGCAAAATCTCACCTTGTTGCAGCTTTTATACTATATATAGACAGAGATGTGGGGAGGTGTAGGGAACAGTTGTATAATATGTTGTCTGATATTAACCCATCGGACGAGTTTTATCACCTCTGCAAATTCTTTATGTCAAAGATTTACCTGGCTGTTTGTATGTCTCACTCTTCTGTTAGAATTTGTTTGGACAGGTTTACTTTGAAGAAAAGAGCAAGATACACCATTACATACATTATAAGACAATTTCTTTGTATAAATAGTAATGATAGCACAGATCTCATTTTTTTTTTTAATTTCTATATCCTAAAGCTCAGTTTATTAAGGCTGTTAGATCTGGGCTGCATTTGCACCATAACTAGATGGAAGCAAAGAGATAAAGTTATTTGTTCCATTTGATACCATCTAATCATTATCCAGGTATTTGCAAACTTGGTAACCCTGTCTTAATTAATCTTGACATAGATTATGTTCTTTAGAACAGGGGTCCTCAACCTCCGGTCTGTGGACCGGCACCGGGCCGCGGCATGCCAAAAACCAGTCCGCGCAAGCAAGCAAAGCCCCATATGCAGGATGCAGGCAGCACACAAAATCACACACCCTCTGGTCTGTGAAAAAACCTCTCTTTATAGAACTGGTCCCTGGTGCCCAAAAGGTTGGGGACCTCTGCTTTAGAAGATGCTAGAACGTTCCACAATAAATTGGTGGATAATAATGTAAATTTCATTTTTACATTTGTGTGTTGCCAAATTTATTTTCAACAGCATACTTTTCAAAGCTTCAAAATGTAGGCACAAATCTAAAAATATATTCCATATTGAATAGCAATAGCAATAGCACTTAGATTTATATACTGCTTCATAGTGTTTTACAGCACTCTCTAAATAGTTTACAGAATCAGCATATTGTCCCCAATAATATGGAGCCTCATTTTACTGATCTTGGAAGAATGGAAGGTTGAGTCATCCTTGAGTTGGTCAGAATCAAACTCCTGGCAGTGGGTAGAGTTAGCCTGCAGTACTGCATTCTAGCCATTCTCATTGAATATATGAATGCTGAATGTACTCCATATTGAAAATTAAATATATATTCCATATTGAGAGTGGAGGTTATCTAACAGTTGAATTGAATATCAATTCATGCTCTGTATTCTATTCCCTTTAGCAGTGTGGTTAGTTGATATACATAAAGTATATTTTACAGTTGAGAGTTTCCAGGTTGTCTTCTCCATAAAGATTAAATTGGGTTTCTCTTTATGATTGGTGGAAGCATTATTTTCTAAATTTGTTGATGTTTTAATTTTATTATCTTTATTCAGTTTTAGATTTATTGTGCCATAGTTTTTATTTTGCCTTCATTATCAAGTTTTTTTTTAAAGCGTGTAGTATAATTATTTAAAATATAAAGTATCTTGTATATATGAGGACTCAAATATTTTTTAAATTAAATCAAGTAAGTTTCAGATGAGTCTGAAGGCATTTGATAGCTTCTGTATCAGTGTTTTTCAATCTGAGCAACTTTTAGGTATATGGACTTCAGCTTCCAGAATTTTCTGGCCAGCACAGGAAATGTATTTTAATATTGCTGAAGTTGAGGAATACTTTTCAAATCATCCAGTATTCCTGAAAATTCACACATGGTTTCTCACATCCTTTTAACCTCATAGTAATGTGTGAGGAGGTTAAATTGAAGGAAGAGGTGGCTGGATTAAAGATAATGAGTAGCTAATATAACTAAGTGTGATCTAAACTCAAGTTCCTCTAATCCTAGTAAAACTCTGTATATACCTGTAGAAGGGAGCAATTCTCCTTATACTGAGAATTGTCTCTAATAGTGAAGAATGTGAACAAATATAGCATTAACAATAGTTTTGAAAATCAGTATCGCAGACATTTAAGACAAGTGGCAACTCTTCAATATCTAATTTAAAATAAATTAGGGAAACCATGCAGCACAGCTGAGGCCATAGGAGGTACCTGGATTTCTACTCTATAATGATGTAACCTGTGTGTTTCTACTTTCCCGTAGTGTTGTATCTCTATGTTTTGTGGATATATGTGCCTTAGACATCATAGAATAGACTGTGCATGCTTTGCTTTGGATCACATGACCAGGAGGGAGGGGCTTAGAAGGGAGCAATTATGGTTTTCTCCACAGTGAATTTCTTGGGTTGGTTGTTGTTGTTATTGTTGTTTAACTCAGTGCCTATCGTACTTTTTCTGGTTGTGTTTCTTAGAGAGTTACCTTGCTGATGAATAGACATACAGATAGACAAATTCCTGAGTTTCCTTATATAATTTATTTCCAACATTTTTTGGGTTGGAAAGAATAATTTGAGCAAAAGTAAAAACTGTTTTTCACGCAATTATTGTATAGTTGCATCCCTTACAGCGATATCAAGAACTATCTGAAATATAAATATAAACTTTGAAAAAAACAGAACAATACAGGGCCAATTTGATGTGGGGAGAAAAGCTAGCAAACTAATAGTCATGTTTGAAAGAGAGGCTGATCAAACCACAATCTGCAGAGAAAGAGAAAGAAAAAGAGAAAATTTTCCCTGATGTATTTATCTGGGGAAAATAACTGGTAGTTTCCTTCCTTCCTTCCTTCCTTCCTTCCTTCCTTCCTTCCTTCCTTCCTTCCTTCCTTCCTTCCTTCCCTCCCTCCCTCCCTCCCTCCCTCCATGCCATACCATGCCTACCAATTCTGCATAGCATACAAACAGAAACAGGAACTTTAAAATAACAACAAACCACAATGGGACTATAGTACCACTATTGTCACCTTGTATTTTGTGATTGTTTTAACAGAAGTCAGGCTTAAAGTTAATGTCCCCCCAAATGTTCCATCAAACTACCCTGCTAAAAAATTCATCAGCGATTGTTGAATAGTGTGCGGGAGTGATTGCAGATGCCTGCAGATGGAACTCCTTTGGGGTTGGGACTCTAAGCCAGCCTTCTCTCCCTAATCCCAACAAACAGGTTGTCAGTATAAAAATCTCAGGGATTTGCAGTGAGCTAATATACAGTTTCAAAATACTGTTCCGTGGTTTGCTGATGTATTCTTAATGACAAACCAACAATGGAAATCATGCCATTCTGACAAAAGAACAAGCCAGCCAACCACATAGTTCATTGCAGTGAGCAAATGCACCTAAAATACCTATTTATTGTGTGGGCTGTGTTTTGCCTCCAGTCTCTGATGCATTCTGCCCTTTAATACCAGTTGCTGAAAAATACAAATGGGAAGAGTCTGTTCTGCTGTTGTACTTGGCTGTTTCCTTTAGGCATTGAATTGGCAATTGTGGGTACAGCGTGCTGAACTTCACAGATTTTTGATTCAGACTAACAAGTTCATTTTACAGTAACATTTAATGATGGCTCTCTTTACATTTGAAAAAAATAGAATGTATTAATATTGCAGAATCCAGTCTTGGTCGGTCACCTGGAGGCTGTTGTTTGTGGCGGTTTAGATGTTGATTGGGGTTTTGATGGCTGGCTATTAAGTCATTGTCTGTTGTTTGCTTTGTTGCCAAGCCTTTACCTCCTAAGTACTTGGTAAGCTGATGGTCAATCATAGCTAGCCATGAACACCCCAATCAACATCTAAAAAGTCACATAACAAGAGGCACCATATAAATACCACACACAAAGCAAATATTCTGTGAGAGACATATTTCCTGAATATGGGCTCCAAGTCTGAAGGCTTGGGAAAAAAAACCTCTGGTCCTGGTGACAGATTCAGATTGGATCTTGCAACATTATCCTGAAACTTGTATATTTGCCTTCATCCATGTATTAATATTGTTGGCTATGAAATACTGTTTTAGAAAGCAGGAAGAGATTACTTCTGCTTTTTCAAATAGTAGGAGAAGAAGGGCCTCTGATACCAATCTTAATTTAAAAAAATGTTTATACAAATGTAGTAATCCTTTAGATCGGGGCTGGGCAATTCATTTTCCCAAGGAACCATATGAGAAAAAGGGATTGCTGTGGAGGGCCGAACCAATGTACCCTGATTTGATGTCCTCAAACTCTGCCACTTCATCTCCTCTTTCAGGTGAGGGGTGAGTCTTGCGTAAAAGCAGAAAAGTGCTTTCTCTCCTCCCCTTCCCGTGGCCACCAGCCAATTGAAGAAGTGCACGGGCGGTTGCGCAGAGTGGGACCTGACTTGGAAGCTTTTCCTGCCCCCTACAGTGCGCTTGTTTACATTTGATTTCTAATTTCCAGTTGACTTCATGATGGCCAGACAGGGATAGTCAAAGGCCAGATATAGCCCAGGGGCTGTAAAATGCCCAGGTCTGTTTTATATTATGCCAGAAATAGTATTAATATATTAATCCTACTGCAATTAATACAATGTGGTACAATACGTTATTCTGAATATTGTACAACACAACTGTGCTAAATTCATGTAGGTAATCCTTGATTTATGACCATTTGTTTACTGGCTTTTCAAAAGTAAAAAAAGTGACTTATAACAAGTCTTTGTGCTTATGACCATCACAGCATCTCTATAGTCATGTGATCAAATCATGATGACTGACTTAATAATCATCTTGCTGAACAATGGAAGTTCCACTCCTAATTGTGGTTATAAACCTGTAGTCCTGACAAGTACCCAAGAAGCCATTTGTGTAAAGTCATGAATTGCCTTCCAAAGCAGCTCAACCATAGGGTATTATGACAAGGCAAGGTATTAATGCATGCATGAAGGCAAAACCATGCAGTGTGCTTCTAAGGAGTGGGGAGCAGCAGAAACCAATTGTTTATAATATTTTCTTGAAATAAAATAATCAGAATTAAATAGAATTGTCTTCTGATACATGAAATATTTAGGAAAGATTCATCTATTTGTCAGTATTCTTTTCATGATCCTACGATTAGAATTAACTGTGTCTTCAATTGTGCCATTAAAATATTTGAATAGTATTATAAACACAACCTGATGTGGAAGAGTAATTGCAAGTGTCCATAGTAAATCTTGATGACAGCAAAATGACAACATTTTTGTGCAGCAGCGTTGTACAGATTTTGTCATTACTTACTTGCATGCCAACATCTGATGCAAGCATACAAGTTGTGACATTTGAATGATGCCATCGCACACATTTTGCCATTTCGTCCCCTCTTGTGTCCCTTGCAGGTTCCCAAGCCTGGTTGTTTCTTCTAGTTATGCGTTGCAAATGACTTGAGTTAAAAGGACACCATCAAGTGCTGTAGACCAGTTAAGATGTTGTTCCATAGGGACGCCGTGAACTGTAACTTTTATGTTTTTAAGAAAAAGAGAGCCATCAGTTGTCCACTGTGGACACTCACATTTTAGAGATACTTCTGAAATAACACTTTCTATTCTCTACGCTTGCTCCATGTTTTCCAGCTTAATATTTCTTTTTCAGAAATATTTATAGATCCTGCAAGTTTTAAATATTTGCATAGTGTGTTAGAATTCTTTTTTTAAAAAAAAAATGTTTCACATAGTGATAGCATGTTACATATAAACACCACTCCTGCTCACTTTGTTTGTAAATTGAGAGCACTGACTTCTTATACTCTGAGCAGAAACTGAAAAGTAGTAAAGGCTTAAGTTGCTATAACAGTTAAGAAATCATAACCATAATGATTAGAATACTGAGATATCTTTAATTTCATTAGAGAAAACAGAGTATTTGTTTACTGCTGCCTGTAATCTGTGCAAAATGTATGGTTTTAATGTTTAAATAAGATAGATTATAGAAAGAATAGATTCACAGTATAACTTTAGAGAAAGAGATAATTCTACAATTATACTTATAACTGCTGTAAAGAAGATCAGAAACTACTTTTTTATATCTTTTTTCTTTTCTGTTTTTCTTCTACATTTTTTCTTTGTTTTTAGCACTTTGGCTTTCTCTTTTATTTATTTCTTTTTTCATTTTTATTCTATTTTCATTTGTATTAATTTTTAATCTTGTTTTTGAATCTTTCAATAATATTATTTATTTATTTATTTTTATTTACTGTGAAATTTGTATGCTGCCCATCTTGTTGTCCAGAGTGATGCTGGGCAACACAAGTAATAAAAATAGCAATATTAAAAACAAATCACATACACACATTCTCTCTCACACACACATATACACACAAACACGGGATTATCTTTTAAAGAGAGAGAGTGAATGTGTAAATGAAAATAAAAATATTAATCCTATTTCTGCTCTTGTAGTATAAGATGGCTAGGCCTGATGTAGTTGTGTGCATATCTGATTTTATCTTAATTTCCAAGTCACAAAAGCTGCTTCTTCCATAATAAGACTTCATATGCCTAAAATCAGCAGAATGTGGGAAATTTTGTTTTTTTTTTAACACCAGACTTTTTTAAGAGAATAAAGTACAAAATGTTTTCATATCTCTTGTCTTAACATGACAAAATAATGTTCAACTTTTCATTTAGATACCTACTAACTGAGACAAATAGTCAGGGAGAAGAGATAAATACTGGACAAATTGTGCAGAAACTTTTTAACTTAGTAAAAACAAATGAATAATTAAAGCTTCCATTGTGGCATACATACTATATGGTACATGGTACCTTGGCCTGACCCTGTCTTTATATTCTTGTTTCGTTTCACAGATAGCAGGAGCTTTATGGTGGTATTACATATCCAAAGGGATTGAGTATCTGGACACAATATTCTTCATCCTAAGAAAGAAATTTAATCAAATCAGCTTTCTTCATGTCTATCACCATTTCACTATGTTTACTTTGTGGTGGATTGGCATAAAGTGGGTTGCAGGAGGACAAGGTGAGTAAAGTTGTCTACTAAGTGGAAAATGAATATTGAAAGGAAAATGAATATTCATATGGAGTATTAGCATGTACATATTTTCTATCCTACAGTTATAAAAATGAGTGTGTGCTTAATTTTGTGGTGTTAATAATTTAAAGACATATTCTTTCTTCTCTGGGAAATGAGGGGGAGGAAAGATATATTATATAGACTTTTGAAACCCTTTTCACACCAGCATAAATGCATGATTCAGATTTTAAATCTGTACTCTTCCCCTTGTGTTTAGGTCTATGAACTGCATGAAGCAACAGATAGATCTAACTTGCCTAGCTAAAATCGGCAACCACAGGCAGATAAATTCTTGATTGTGCCTTGCTTAACTTAGCATGGTGATGAAAGAATCTAGTCAACTAAGTCATAACAATTTTAATAAGACTTCCACTTATGCTTAGAATACTTGTATTTATTTTATTTTGTTTGCTGTGAAAACTAATTTTAATTGCTTCATTTTACTCTGTGGATAAAAATGTACATAAAGGTTATGGTATCAGGTTGTAATGCTTATCACACTTTTTCCATTATTTCTTTATGGATGGTTCCTTAAGTCATACAACTCAAAATCAGAATCTTGGTCTTAGTTTGCATTTTCTGCCTTTAATTATGCATGTTTCCCTGTGTATACATTTCCATAGATTGCCCTATAAATCAGATATTTTATGCTCATACTAAATAATAAATTCATAATTTCTATTGTATAGTATAACTGTTCAAATTATTCTGCAGTCCCTATATACTTTATAGTTGTAAACTAATACTTTGAAAGGAGGTACATTTATCCAGAGTCAACAATCCTTCCAGTACAAGTCTAGAAAAAGGAGCCATCACAAATATCAGTTTTCTGACATGATCAAGGTTTACATATGCACGTTCAGTGCAGCACAATAAAACTGTGGAGACTATTTCTTTGCTAAGACATTAGTACAGCTAATCCATGATTTACAGCCTTTCATTTAGTGACCATCACTAAGTTACAACAGCACTGAAAAAAGCTTTTTCATAATGACTATTGCAGCATTCCCATGGTCACATGATCAAAACTTGGATGGTTCATACTTATGACCATTGCTGTGTCCCAGGGTCATGTGATCATCTTTTGTGACTGTCAGACATGCAAAGTCAATGGGGAAGCCAGATTCACTTAACAACTGTATTATTAATTTAACAATTGCAATGATTCACTTGTAGCGAAACTCCTTAGCCACATAAATTTTGGGCTCAATTGTGGTCATAAGTTGAGGACTACCTGTACAACTAGGAGTATGGAAGAGTTATTTATTGCTTATCCTCTACTGGACTGAAAATGAACATGTAATCCCCAAACATTTCTACTCTTAGTTGTTCTGTGTGTAGTAAAATTCTAAAATAAGTTGTCCAGGCACACATTTCACATAGAACAAGTGATGCGGGAATATGATGCCATTTTCTGA
The DNA here is from genome assembly GCF_016545835.1 of Crotalus tigris. Lineage (NCBI taxonomy): Eukaryota > Metazoa > Chordata > Lepidosauria > Squamata > Viperidae > Crotalus > Crotalus tigris. The sequence continues at coordinate 755,717 of NW_024098074.1, read as the reverse complement.
TATTTGTAGCAATTTATGCTTGCAATTAAATTGTACCAATGCATTCAAGCTATATAGTGGTTACCTATAGCATCCCATAGGTGGGCTTTTATATGGATAAAAGACGAGTCTTGCTTTTTTTCTTCTTCTTATCCTCTGATCTACCGCTGAGAAATTATAACTTTTCAAAATTATAAGGAGACAGGGTGAGAAAAACTGATATCAAGACATTGTGATTTCTTGGTGAGAAAAATTAAATATCATTGAATATGATTACCTTAATGATTTTGGTAACGTTCTTTTGTTTCTTCTACCCAACAGCATTTTTTGGAGCTCATATCAATGCTTTCATTCATGTTGTTATGTACATGTATTATGGACTAGCTGCCTGTGGCCCAAAGTTCCACAAGTACCTTTGGTGGAAACGATACCTGACCATAATGCAATTAGTAAGTAATATTTTTTTTAAATCTTATCAGTTATTTTTTAAATTGGATCTTTTCAGTGTGAGAACTTTGAAAGTAATAAGCGCATACACAGTACCTTTAGAGCAGTGGTTCTCAACGTTTGTGTGACGGCGACCCCCGTCACACAAACGTTATGCGCATGCGTGGCGCTGCGTGCATGGGAGGCCCCGCCCCATGCACGGTGCGCATGCGCGGCGCTGCCCCATGCACGGCGTGCATGCGCAGCGGTGCCCTCATGCGCGGTGCACATGCACGGCGCCATCCCATGCGCGGCGGCGTCCCCTGAGGGGAGAAAATGGCGGATCGCCGCCTTTGGCGACCCCCAAAAAATGGTCAATCGACCCCAAATGGGGTCGCGACCCATAGGTTGAGAACCGCTGCTTTAGAGAGTCTCTTTTTCAACATGAGGAAACTCATGCAGAAGAAACCCTTACCTGTTCTCTATGTGTTGCCATCAGCATATAGAGAATTACAAGAATGGTAACAAGATACTCATCTAGAACTTTAATAGCTGTTCTCCCTTTTCCCATACAATCACTCCTCATTTACTGACTGCACTCCATTCCGACGATCATGTCATGAAGCAAAAGGATCACTAAGTGAGCATGTATTGACAGAAGTTGCAGCAAAGATAGTTGATGCTGTTTCATTCAAATAAAATTCTGTTTTACAAGTCCTGTGTCTGACCCATTGTTTCACCACCACCACCTTTTAGGGTGGTGTTTTTGTTTAAACAAGCTATCTCTTCCTGAGCTGCTTTTTTCCACAGGGCAGAACCTCCCTAAAAAAAATACTAATCACAAGTTAACAAACTCAGGTCTGTGACCTTAATCAGAACCCTTCAACCAACTGTGCTACTGCCTGAAATTGATCAGACCTTAATCAGTTTCACACCAAAGGCTTTTGTTGTCATAAATGTGCACATTAGTTAGAAAATATTTTTTTTTACCATTGTATTTGTGAATGGTCACTAACCAAGGCAGTAAAAGAGGAGTGGCTGTACAGACGATATATTTTTTAAGAATAATGGGAGAGAGCTTATATATTATAATTATTTAAATCTCTAAATGTAAGCACAGTCCATATAAGCACACACAATTCTGGTACACTCTCAATTCTCAGTAAAAAAAAAATAATCCTAATGAGGTATTTTCCTCCAATAAATATGAATGTACCGTATGTGCAAATATGTATATCTATATACATATTGTCCCCGGGCAGCACCCTAAAAATGGGCACATCCTTGAAAAGAAATTATTTATTTATTTACCTAAGAAAATTTATATGGCAGCCCAACTCTCTCTCACTGACTCTGGGGAGCTTACAAGGATAAAAGGATACAAAAACAATTTTAAAAAATAGCCCCACACCCCTGACAACAACCATCAAGCTTAGGGTTCCAAGTCATGTTCAGTTAGCTTGCTAGCCTCTTCCTCCTCTCATTTCTCATTCATATCCAGGGGCTTCATGTCTGCCATTAAGACCTGCTCTATCTAGAGTGGTGGCCTCTATCAGTCTGATTTTTCAGAGTTACTCCGGTGTGCAGATGCTACTTTCTCCTGGAGACCTTCAGGAGGAAAGCAGGAGTCACTTGCTCATCCCCTTTGAAGCAATGGTGGCAATCATTTCTCTGTTTCAACAGCATCTTCCTTTATGGCATTCTCAGCAATATAATGTAAGATGATCCTCCTTCCCTTAGTTCACTAATAATTAGAGAGCCCATCACGCTTTTAAGTAAATAAAGAAATGTATGAATGGTATTCAGGCACTTTTTCAGGGGGGAAAAAACCCTCACAGAAACCCTATACAGTGTTTCTCAACCTTGACAATTTTAAGGCATGTGGACTTCAACTCCCAGAATTCCACAGCCAGCATTGCTGGCTGTGGAATTCTGGGAGTTGAAGTCCACATGCCTTAAAATTGTCAAGGTTGAGAAACACTGCGGGGCGTAAAATAAACTTATTAATCAGGATTAATGGACCTTCTGTTATTCTACTTTTCAGGTTCAGTTCCATGTGACTCTTGGCCACACCGCCCTGTCTATTTATATTGATTGCCCCTTTCCTAAATGGATGCATTGGGGTGTCATTTTCTATGCCACCACTTTCATTATTCTGTTTGGTAACTTCTACTATCGGACATACAAGATGCCCAAGCAGCCCAAGGAGCTCAAGCAAAAAGAAAAGAATGGCAAGATCACCAATGGCGTAATAGCAAATGGTATAAGCAAATTAGAAAACGGTGCAGTCATGGAAAATGGGAAAGTGCATAAGAAAGCCAAAGGAGAGTAACTTGATTCAAGCCTTAAACATTGCGAGCAGTGAGGATTCTTCAATCTGATAATAAAAGAAAAGGAAATACTGTCCTGTCTTTACCAATTGACCTTTAGGTTATTGAAGAGATAGAAAACATTATTTATGAAGATTGTTTTAACAACAAAAATCCTATTGTAATTATGTAATTATTGAGATTCGTTAACTTTATGTAAACTTTTAGACTGTGGGTGTTGGTAATGTAAGAAAGAATTGCTGCAATATTACTTACTGTCAATCCAATGGTTAAAACTGCAGTTAACCAAGGCTATAATTGATTTATTGAAACAGACATCTTTTTGAAAAAGAGAGCTTACAGATTCTGCCATTTCTAGTCAATGTTTTAAGCAAAAAAAAAAAAGCCCTCAATGAAAATATGGAGAGGGACGTTTGCTCTCTTTTTAAATAATTTGTAGTTTCTTAGTCTAAATTATACAGTATTGCTGTATTAGGTTGTTCTAATTTTTCCCTTATGTCTGTTACATTGTTGTTCATTGTGTGAAAATACACCTACCTCTTTATTTGGTAAAAAATAACAACTACTATTAAATATTCATTTCTGAAATAAGGAGCCCGTAATATATTATTTAGAAAAAACATTGGTCTCCCATTAACAAAACACATTTTCTTATTAACAAGCATAAAACTACATTTGAACATCTTTGATGATTCTTGTATCCAGTTGCACGAAATGCATGGTGTTGATGCTTTTTCAATGATCAAATGTAAATAGTGGATGGATCAAAGATATAAATCAATTTTTATTTTACTAATGGCCTACTTACTGTATTTTCCGGCGTATAAGACGACTTTCTAACCATGCAAATCTTCTCCAAAGTCGTCTTATACGCCCAGTCGTCTTATACACCGGAAAATACGGTATTTAGCATGGGATGTATTCAATATAAAGAGGAGAGGGATTCATAATTACAAAGAACTTTGCAGTTGAAGGCTTGAAATCCATAGTTTACTGGGGTTTAACTGTGGAAGCAAGTACTTTGATGCCGTGACCAGATGCACTGTACCTATATTGTGGTGAATTGTTTATTCACACAATAATCTTGCTCTTTGGTACTGTAAAACCTCTAAATTCATGTGTTTAAAACAGGCTCTGTGCATGTACTGATGGCTCTTGCGATCGCATCCCTGCAAGAGCAATAATGGTTTCGTAAAAAGATTCTATTCTTTCCATATCAGCTTCTCCAAGTGTTATTTCCATGGATGCTCTTCTCATTCCTTCTGCTGCACCATTGTGGCTTCTCTCTAAAGTTTGATAGAGTACCTCAAGCTCTTCTCCACTATGAACTGCATACATTATATTGCACTACAATGAAGAAAGTACAATAATGACTCTTCATTTGCACAGCCAAGCAATTTGGAGAGAAGTCATGATTTGCTCCAGCTTGGAGTGACTTTGAGGGAGAGCTGCATCACCCAGAAGGTCTTTAGATTTCTCCGTTCTAAGTACAAGAGCCCATCCTCATGTATTTTTGAGAAACAGTTCTTTCTAGCAGCATATTTTATATCATGGAAATAAAGTTATTTAGTTGAGATAGAAGCTCACGGAATATTCTGTTTTATTTTACTTGTCTTGTATTGTCTACAATAAACAACAGGAAAACAAAATCATTTCTTGATATTCATAATGTCTCTGACTTGAAATTTAAAGGTAATTTAAATGTTTATGTAAATAACTTGGCTTTGAAGATGGTAACAAATTAACCTGTAATTAAGACTTGTATTCATAGTAATCCAATTTAGCAATGAAATACTGATGAGCTTCAGTCCTCTCATACATACTCTGCAATAAGTCTGTATAAATTCAATTTTATTTATTTATTTACATATATAGGATTGTACTACTGGTCTACATAACAGATATTATCTGAATGATGGGACCACATACTAATAACTTGAATTTTTGTTGATTTCAGTGAGGGGGCATTATGGTTTTTTTCTTGGTTCTTTAGTTCCTTCATTAAAGTTCCTTAGTTCTTCCACTGAAATCAGTAGGCATAATTTTGGCTAAAGACATTTAGGTGCCAGGAAATAAAATAAAATTTGTTTAGATGTATTCTGTCCTTTTTAGTATATTATAATTTCATTATAGTGTGGTGTAATCTTCTGTCATAATCCAGACTGAATAATTATTTTTATCCAATGGCAGAGTATTGAAAATTATAGTTAAGTGTGATTATAGTAAGTCTTACTATATATTTTCAGCCAGATTTCATCTGACATAATTTGATAAATCTCCATGTATTATATGTATTCTAGATTCGTATGCATGAGAGTACAGCTAACTCAGAGCTGTAATTCTAATTCAGGTTTGCTATTGAAATTCTGGATGATTTAGTTCTTGTACATAAGGCCTATGTTGATAGTAAGGCACCTGCTATTAATACTGAAAATATTTTTAACTATTTTTAAGTATTTTTGAATTACACCTGCAGTAAGTTCTTTCTTGTTTTGCTTGGGTTTGTGAAATACTACTCTGCAGTGACTAAGATTTCAAATTGTTCCATTTTTATTTTTTGCATTTTTGTACATGTATACATAATTTGTACACTGTCCATGAGGTAGTCCTCAGCTTATGACATGTTGCTTAGCAACCATTCAAAATTACAAAAGATCCCCTTCCCAACTTATGACCCATTTCCAAAGTTCTGACAGCCACACACATACCCATGACGGCGTATTGGGCACTCAGCAACTAGCCCACATTTACAGCATTAACTTCTGGTTTTCAGCAAAGCCAACCCACAGTGCACAATGGGTTTGCTTTATAACTCTGTTGTTCACTTTACAACCACAACCTACAATTATAGATCATGAGTCTTGGACTACCACTATTGATGTACAACAGCTAGAAAGTCATCCATTGACCATTTACTTGTGGATGCATCCTTGAATTTGCCTAAAAAGATAACATTTGCCTTTGTTGATTTGATTGTATTACTTTCTTTCTCACCAAAATTCTGTTCTATTAAATATTAATAAATGAGGAGCAAATGACCATTTGAGGCCAATAGAGACCTTCAAAGGACATGTTATAGATAAATCTTCATAAATGGATCTCATGGAAAGGTTTGCCTGTTGAACAAAACAGCTGATGGCCACAAAACAGCTTAGTGGCAAACTGTGACCCTGACACCAGCTCTACCCTATCAGGTTATTCCCTTTCAATGCAATTTCCCATGGTGACTTTTTTGGGTAGGTAGGAACTTTTTAAAAACAAGTACACTGCAGCCACCTATTTGTGGTGTTATCTAACAATATGAGAAGGATGCGAGGATTTTCGCTGGAAATAAAAATAATGCCACAGATGATAGTTTCCTAGCTTCCCACTTTATAAAGTTGATTTAAAATGTGCCAGATTCCCATTTTGTTACTTGTTTACACTGATAAGCTTTTGTTTAATGAAAAATTAAGCTAGATGGACACTTAGAGAAATTTCCACAGATACCACATGACCTTCTCCACAACTCTTGATAATAGATATTGATGGGAACATAATCAAGTAATCTCCTAAAGCACCTATAATATCCTGTCTACTTGCCCCTTTTTCTAGAGTTGTTGTTATTAATTCTCAATGTGTGACCACTTTACCTTTTCAACTTCTCTTTGCCAATAGCTGGGGAGGAAAATGCAGCACAGAAATGCACAAGTTGTGTCCTGAAGATCTTTTAATCTTTCACTTTTGTCAAATCGACCTTCCCATCTCAATAGTTAGGTGATATATGTTGGGCTTGCACAGAATTGCCATAATCAGTTTTGATACATTGCAGTTTGGTTGGGAGCAATAACTCATTATTTATGTGCCATAAGTGACTATATTGCCAGCATTAAGACAGTATTTGGGGCTGGCAGGGGGAGGTTAAACCTTCATTGTAATGCAATGTAACATGACAGAAATCAAACAGCAAAATACATCACGTTTACAAACAACAGAACCTGACTTCAGATTAATGGAGCTGAGAGTGCTATACTTAACAGCACCTTGGTGTATCTGCATGTTTTTTGTGGTCATTTGCTTCTCAGCTAATATTTCTGCTTTATCTTTTACTAAAAGATAAACTAATTACAGCTCAGTCAGTAACTATATACTGTTAAATTGCTAGAATGATTTTTTTTCCCCTAGTCCCCTAGCTCTTTGAAAAATTGGAGGCAAAGATTGGGGTGAGATTTGTTTTCTTTGCTAGTTTAAACTTTCATGCATTTTTCATGCAGGTCTTATGGCAGACAGGAGAAAAAAATCAATTTGGTTTTTTCTCACAAACTTGCAAACAGCCATCATGTAAGAAAGCAACACAAATACTGTATGTGATGGTTGTTACATGTAAGGGCCATAATAGCCTTTATAAAATATAAGAAATTCATGTTAAACAAACCTATTTGTACACATATACACTAATTGACCTAGTTTCTTGCCTTCACAGTCAATTAAAAAGTTACAAATTGATGTTTCCTTTTTTTTGCATCCATATAACTTTATTATTTTTTTAAAAAAAGGAACAGAAACTAATGCAAATTAATATAAAGTAAGAAACAGAAAAGAAGAAAGAAATCCTAGAGAAAGCTAAAAGTGCAAAAAAGGAGGAAAAAAGAAAAAAAAGATATAAGCTTTTGATTTCTTTTACAGCAGTTTTAAGCATAATTATAAATTTACCTCTTACTCTGTGGCTACATCATAACTCTCTTCTTTCTATACTCTATTCTGTCTAATCATCAAAACTATAAATCACTTGTTCATTGTTTTCTGTTTTATGCAAAAAAAGTTTGTAAGGTGTTTCCACTCAGCAATAAACATACGTAGATATTGTCTTTTCTCTGATCAAAGAAATCAACCCACTCAGAAAGTTCCATCATCTTTAACTACCATGCCTCCATTGTGGTAGTACTGAATCTTTCCATTCTTGTGCATACAATAATCTCACTGCATCTCTCATCTTATCATTTACAAAAACAAGGTTCCGTGGTTTTTCTTCAACTCTTTGACCATCAATCCCAAAATAAAACCTCTGGTTTCAATTGTATACAGGTAGTTCTCAACAACAGTTCATTTAGTGATGGTTCAAAGTTACAAAATCACTGAAAAAAGTGACTTATGACCATTTTTCACACTTACAACTGTTGTAGCATCCCCATGATCTAAATCCCCATGATCTAAACTGACTCACATTGATGACCGTTGCAGCATCCCCAGGTCATGTGATCACTTTTTGGGACCTTCTGACAAGCAAAGTCAATGGGAAAGCCAGATTCACTTAACTAATTTAACAACTGCAGTGATTTACTTAACAATTGTGGCAAGAAAGCTTGTGAAATGGGGCAAAATTCACTTAACAAATGTGTCACTTAGCAACAAAAATTTAGGACTCAGTTGTGGTCGTAAGTCAAGGACTACCTATATTAATTTTTAAAATCTTCTGAATCAATATATTTGAATTCAGAATTTTGTAGCTTTTTTTCACATCCACCAAACATGATAAAATGTCCCTTCTTGTTGTTTACATCTCCAGCAGAAATTTGAAGTGCCTTTATACATTCTAAACAATTTCTCTATTGACATATACCAATGGCACATAATGTTAAAAGACTTCTCTTTAAAATTATAACACAATGTGAATTTCAATCCTTTAAAGCCACGTTTTCCCATTATTCCATCTGTAATAATGGAATAATGTATATTATAACCAAAAGGTTTAGCCCATTTTATCATATATTCATTTGTTCTTCTTCTGTTTCAAATTTCAATAAAAGTTTACACATTTTAGCAACTATATGTTTATCATTTATACATTCATTATATGTACAAATTTGTATCATATTTCTAATTCAGTCTTACAATGTTCAAAGTCATAAATTATTTTGTCTGCTTTAAAACTTTCTAATAACTGTAAATAAGGCAAACATTGACAACTATATATCTCTGACACCAATTCCTCTCTTGATTTTATTTTACATTCCCCTTTATAAAATTCTACTAACTCACAATAAATTAGCTATTTGTATTTGCCTATTATTTCTCATCTATAAAATGCTTGTTGTACTAAGAGCCACAGAGGTGTTTTCGGGCACATTCCGAGTCTGTATCTATTCCATATTCTCAGTATGGCAGGTCCAATGTAATGATTTCTAAAGCCCACATTAACCTTGACTTTATTGTACCACAAATATCCATGCTACCCAAATCTCATGCCATGTCCTTCTTAATTCAAAAGCTTTCTATTTTTCTGCAATGCTCATTCTTTCATCCAAACAAAATAGCAAGCAGCAAAGTACAATTTTGCCAGGTGAACCCAGCCCTCCTCTTTCTTTTGCTCTTGTAACCCCTTATATAGCAATATTCAACTTGGTTTTTTTTTCCACTGCCACACAAATTTAGATGTACAAAATTCAAATTAATGCATTGAAAGTTTTATTACAACTGAGATTCAGCTCTCTTATATTAAATCCTAACTCTACCGAGCATGATAGAAGCTCATGGCAAACCAGAATTAGTAGTTGTGGTTACACAGAAGAAAAACAAAGAATGTTTCTAGTAGATAGGCAATTAAATGGGCTGAAACAAAATGGTTTGTTTAATTGCAATATAAGGCAAAGCACTTAATTCAAAATTTTCATGAAAATTTTTGAACATTATTGAGGATGTTGTTCTATCACTTAGAATATGGAATTATAAGTGAGAGAAAAACATCCTTAGAAAACATCCTTTTTCTATCACTTAGAATATGGAATTATAAAAGTCCTACCTAGAGTATGTGAAAACTTGTTGAAAACATGTTAGACCACCCATGGTTAAAATTCTTGGGAAGACAAACAACAAAATGGTTGGAAGTTTTCTTTGATCTTTTAACTCCATTATGCTATTTAGGGCACACACCAAAAGGTTCATCTCAAAATGTCAGAAACTATGCAGTTACTTGTCAGCAATCATGATCTGGGAGGTCTGTGGCTACAAAATGATAGCCCAGAGGATAGAAGTATGCTTGGGATTTGGGATTGTTCTCCTCTCATTAAACAATGGAAAGTTAATTCAGTATTCTTCCTATATAAAGAGCAGCATAGTATAGTAGTTAAAGTGTTCGATTAGGAAGGAAAGGACCAAGGTTGTAGTCCTACCTTAGATATGGAAGGTAGCCGGGTGACTTTGAGCAAGGGACTTTTTTTCAGCCATATTCAGCATGACGTTGTGTGGTAAGCCCGCTAACAAAAAAAAATAAAACTTGTCTCATCATGCATTGATAGCTTTGCTTTGAAAACAAGGAAGTACAATATAGCAACACGCAGATCCTGCTAGTAAGTGGGACAAAACAGTTAAAGACATCAATAACATCCTTACTGTATAATTCTGCACATATTCTTATATTTTGGCAGAACTGTAAGAGGAGCAAGTGAAAACCACTTGTCCTCGTCCCTGCTCCCCACAGAAGGCTTATTGTGGCTGTTTTAAGGGCTTTCTTTGGACATCTCCAAATGTATTGCTGCTTTACTTTCATTCACAAAGCATGCTTACAAATGCTTTGCACAGACCTAAATATTATTTATGGGCATGCCATGTTGGGTGTATGCATATATGTAAAGACACAGTCCCAGTGCATATATTTAATTTAAGAGTATCTATACACAGACAGCCTGGATTAAAATTCTAGAGGTCATTTCAAAATGTATTCTAATACCCATTATAATTTGAAATGCTTATGTAAGTATTTACATGTCTTTGCTTTGTTGAACTTTTTTTCTTGGATATGGACAAGTGCATTTACTTACTACGTGTATAAACATAGACCCTCTGGCTATGAGCATTTGAATTCTATCACATGCCGTAATTGCACAAACGCTAGGTGACAGGATGGAACAAAGTTGACAATAGACAATTTCAAATATCTGTATCTAATGAGTTTATTTAATCCTAGTGAGAAATTAAATTTCAATTTAATATACTAAACATAATTAAGCGATATTCTGCAACATCCCAGAAGGGCTAGTTAATAAGTGGAATTAGCCATAATCAAAAGAACATATGGACTAAGAAGATGAGATGTCTTGGTAAAAACTAGTAAGGTAAGATGCTAAAAATACCCATTACTAAAACTTGTATTTATGTACACTGCTGAATAATCTGACTGAAATAAATATTATCTTTGCTATTTATTTACTTATTTACTTATTTACTTACTTACTTACTTATTTATTACAATATATTGGCCATATGTTTGCTGATTGACATGAAGACAAGCCCTGCTTTATCATAGAAGCTAATCAAGGGCAGCAAGAAAATCTGCTCCTGTGGTCATGCATTACTGAGAGTGAGTTCTATTCATTGTAGTAGGAACAGTCAATCTGTCTGGCCCCTCATTCTGGAACATTCGAAATGCTTTTCAGAATAGACTTTTCTCCAGGAGCAGATTGCATGGTGAGATATGACATGTCACAGCATGTTCAGAATGTGATAGTTCTCAAAAACAAAGGAGAAAGGTGGATATAATTTACTTGGACTTCAGTAAAGCATTTGATAAAGTAGACCACAACCTACTACTAGATAAGATAGAAAAATGTGGATTAGACAGCATCAACACCAGATAGATTCATAACTGGCTGACCAAATGCACTCAATGTGTGGTCCTCAATGGAACTGCATCTACATGGAGGGAAATATGCAGTGAGGTACCCCAAGGCTCTATTTTAGGCCCAGTGCTCTTCAATAACTTCATCAAAGGTTTGGACGAGGGGTTAGATGGGGAACTCATCAAATTTGCAGACGACACTAAGCTGGCAGGAATAGCCAACACTCAAGAAGACAGGCTAAGATACAGAAGGATCTTGACAGACTTGAACATTGGGTGCTATCTAACAAAATGACATTCAATGGTGAAAAAAGTAAGGTTCTACATTTAGGCAAGGAAAATCAAATGCACAGGTATAGTATAGGTCAGGGGTGTCAAACTGCCGACCCACGGGCCGATTTCATCATACTGAAGCTGCACCCATCCCATTGCCAGCAATGCAAAAAGTCATGATATGTTGCGACACGTCATGTCACGTGGTGAGTTTGACACCCATGGTATAGGTGGTACCTCACTCAATAGTAGTAATTGTGAGAGGGATCTCAGAGCCCTAGTGGACAATTACTTAAATATGAGCCAGCAGTGTGCTGCAACTACCAAAAAAGCCAACAAAGTTCTAGGCTGCATTAACAGAGGGATACAATCAAGATCACGTGAAGTATTAATACCACTTTATAATGCCTTGGTAAGGCCACACTTGGAATACTGCATCCAGTTTTGGTCACCACGATGTAAAAAAGATGTTGAGACTCTATAAAGAGAAATAAAAAAAGAAATAAAAACATATTTATATTTTTTAAAGGGGAGAGATTATAAAAGGAGAATTACAAGCCATTATTTTATACAAATGCATTGTGAGTACATACAAGGCTGGGAAGAGAATGCCAAATATCTTGACTTCTGCTGTAAACAATTCCTTGGGTATGTTGTTAAGTGTCCAGAGAGTTAAGAGTTTTGGCTGAGTCCAGACTGATAAGATCTACATTTTGTCTGAATGCATATATGCTGAAAAGCATGTGCCTTGACATCAAGCTTACATAACAGATAGAGATTTTCCTATAATCTTACAAACTATTGACCACTATTCAATGTGTTGCTCCAATATTAGACTTAAATTATAACCCAAATGGTTCAGATAGTCCTTATGGTGGCCCCATAGTTGGGACAGAATCTGCTATCAACAGCTGCTATAGCAATCCCACTAATCTGCATCAGTCATAGCCCTGAGACATCATGTGTCCATTTTCCTCCTTCATGGGAATCTTAGGAAATATATTATCTTTCTCACTTAGTCTAAGACATGAGGTGTGGTTTATACTTGGCTTCATACAAAGAGAGTTGCATAAGAAGAAGAACAGCTCAGTCTTCGACAAGTATGTCAATTTTATGACATATCCGAGAGTTAATCTCAGTGATCCCGTCAAGCAAGAACTATGTCATCTGCCACCTCTAGCAAAGTAAGAGCTTAGTGGGGAGGTACAAGTATTGACTTTGCTAGCTCAGAATGTAATCTGGAACAAAAAAAATCATAGTTAGCCATTTTAAAAAGGGACTTTCAGATACAATCCAAGAGTAACACTTTGTCAGGACTCTTCAGAAATTTTATCTGTATGAATCTAGCTACTGGAGCCAAATACAGATGGGAAGGGAAATTGCCATTATTATTTCACTTTCCTTTCCTTTTTATATTATGGAAACTGAAACCCTGTAGCTGGAAGTTAGCACAGCTTCGCTATCTGGCTGAGAAAAGCTGTACCAACATATTTATTCTGTGGGGAACCAGACCACTTCATGTATGAGTGTCCTGCTGATACCCAGCTCACCTCATTAGTAAAGCATCAACTGTCATACTTGTGAAAAAGGGAGAGGGTTTTGCTAGCAGATGCCCTGAACACCTAGATCTGACTTGCTCAAATCCAGGGCAGTCTGATCCTTCAAAAGCTCAGAAACTCAGAGTTGGAACATCCAGAAATTCTGTAGCATAGACCTGCAGAGTTCTGCATCAAAATGTCATTGCTATTAATCTACAGATCCAAATAGTCTTAGAAATTACAACTAAAGGCCATTTCCAAGAAACTCTTATTGCACTAAACATTAAATCAATCCAACTTCCTGGGGCATAACATTATACTAATGGCCAGGTCTTATACTCAGGACCCATCCAGAAGGCACTGGTTGTATCTCTACTACAATTATTAAGGAGTCCCTGAATTTGTTTAAGCCGTTACATTGTCCAACAGGCCTGGGAATGGATTGGCTTCTGTCAGGCACAAGCCACCCGAACCACTTGAGGATAGGCCCAAGCAGATATTTTATTACTGGTCATCTATATTAGAAGAATCTTGCCAGACTATCTGCCTTCTTTTGGGGAACAGCAGATGTAGATGAAAAGATTTCATCTCAGATGTTTCTTCCCCCAAACAGACTCTAAAGTGGAATGTCCCTTTACTCCACCTAGAGAGGACCCTTTTCCTTCGACCAGTGGTTCCACTTCAGGTTCACATTCACAAATCCACATTTCTCCTTCCTTCCTTCCTTCCTTCCTTCCTTCCTTCCTTCCTTCCTTCCTTCCTTCCTTCCTTCCTTCCTTCCTTCCTTCCTCCCTCCCTCCCTCCCTCCCTCCCTCCCTTCCTTCCTTTTGTATAGCTGCCCATCTCTGTGAATCTAGTTGGGTCAGATAATTAAAAACAACTAATAAACACAATCAATAAACACAACCCCCAAATCATTAAGCCCAATAAAATCAAATTAAAAAACAAAATTACAACTGAGGAACAGAAAAAAAATGATTAGGAAAAAAATCAAAGACATGAAGATCAGATGGTGACAGGATCATATTGGGTAAAAAGGAGTTGGTGTCTTGGTGGGTCACAAACTAAACAAAAGCCAGTGTAAAAACAGCTGCAAAAAAAGGAAATTAATCCTAGTCTTTGTGAATAGAAAGATCAAAATAAGCCATTATTTTATATTCCTTGCATTCAGACCATATTAGAATATTATGCCCAGGGCAGTGCATTTTAGGAATAACTGTGTCAAGTTAGAGCAAATTCGAGGAGAACCACAAAGATATGAGGAAGAAAAATCTATGAAATATTTGGCCTGGAGAAGAGATGGGGAGATATGCTTGCTGCAGTCACATACCGGAAAGTAAGAGGCATTATTTTCCTACAGATACTCCAAATCTCAGTGTGGCTTCTGCTAATGGTTTTCTGAATGTCTTAAATAATACAGCAGAAAATAATGAAAATTAGATAATATGTTTAAAGATAAATATGTGAATGGATAATATTAGGTCAATATGCTAAGATACAGTTCATTTACAGAAGTTACATAATTGCAACATAATTCCATATGTTATTAAATCAGAACTGCTTTGCAATGCCAAATATTCAGTGATATACACTATCTGTATTAATCAATCACTTCAGTCTTAATCACATATCATCTGGTGTCCTGTTTTACGTCCCCTTGCCCACAAGTCTGTGAATAAAAGTAAGATAGGAGTGATATAATTGTTACAGATTTCATTTAGAGAGTTGCTGTGAGCAATCTTTTGTAAAATATGAACTCAATTCAGCTAACTTGTGAAGACACTGCTATAGTGTATGTGTGTGTGCATCTATGTATGTATATACAGTATATATAAATCTCTGTGTGTGTGTGTGTGTGTGTGTGTGTCATCATCATCTTTCTACTGATATTCCCTCAGGTGCAGGTTCTGCATTTATAATAATAATAATAGTAGTAAAGTTGGAAGGGACCTTGGAGGTCATCTAGTCCAACGCCCTGCTCGGGCAGGAAACCCTACACCATTTCGGACAAATGGCTGTCCAGTCTCTTCTTAAAAACTTCCAGTGTTGGAGCATTTACTGCTTCTGGAGGCAAGCTGTTTCCACTGATTAATTGTTCTCACTGTCAGGAAGTTTCTCCTTAGTTCTAGGTTGCTTCTCTCCTTGATTAGTTTCCACCCGTTGCTTCTTGTCCTGCCTTCAGGTGCTTTGGAAAATAGCTTAATTCCCTCTTCTTTATGGCAGCCCCTGAGATATTGGAATACTGCTATCATGTCCCCCCTTGTCCTTCTCTTCGTTAAACTAGACATACCCAATTCTCGCAACCGTTCCTTATATGTTTTAGCCTCCAGTCCCCTAATCATCTTTGTTGCTCTTCTCTGTACTCTTTCTAGAGTCTCAACAAAACGAACACCATTTTGCATGATCATTATCATATATCATATATCATATCCTTGACTCACAACCATGGTTGAGCCCAAAAGTTCTGTTGCTAGGCAAGACAGTTGTTAAGTGAGTTTTGCCCCATTTTACAACCTTTCTTGCCATAGTTGTTAAACAAATCGCTGCAGTTATTAAGTTAGTAGCATGGATTCTGCGTGTCAGCAAAAGAGGATCACATGGCCCCAGGATACTGTAACCATCATAAATGATAATCACATGACCATGGGGATGCAGCAACAGTGGTTAAGTGTGAAAAATGGTCCTAAGTCATTTTTTTCAGTACCAATGTAACTTTGAACAGTTACTAAATGAACTGCTGTAAGTCGAGGAGTACCTGTATTATAATCATTATAATCATTATTAATCCAACCTTCTACACTGAAGCTTATGGGCCATAATCTACCCCAGTAGCCCAGGGTGGGTAGGTAAATAAATTGTTTGACTTCCCAGTCCAGAGATGTGATAGAGAATGACTGATCCAAAGTCCATGTCTAAGGGAAGACTAGAATCTGGGTTACACTATTTATTTATATATTATATATTAAGTTTATATGCTGCCCACCTCATTCTGCAAGGCATCTTTAAACTGTTCCTAATCTAGCACCTTCACCGCTACAACAAACTGGCTCTCATACAAAGAAGAGAAGCATCCATCATCTTTAAGTTGTCTTGTAGTATTTGTTGGACAGCCTATCCTTCCATTCCTTCCTGTCTACAACTGAACCTGCTACGGGAAAAAAATCTATCTGTTCTTGATATTACCCCCAAGAAAATATTACATCCAGGGGCAAAATGATAGGAAGTCATCTCTTATCTAAATTTAAAGCAGTCATCTAAATAAACAGGAGTATAAAGCCATATTCTCTCTACCCATGATACAGTACTTTGTTAACAGAAAGCTTCATATCCTCATTACATTATGTCTGTCATTGCTGAAATTTTTAACGGGTACTAATTACCCAAGATAATGGACAGCCATTAATAAGTAATTCAATGTATGTTACAGCATCACATCATTTTGAAAGTGTATTGTGTCTTTCCAGATATTGCAATAATCAATTCTATTATTTGTTAGAGTCTAGTAAGTAAATAAGTAAATTGATAAATTTAACTAAGCACTTACCAAGTCCATGATGAGTATAATTAAGCTATTATATAACTTCTAGCAGCTAAAGGTATTTAAGCGTGATATTATCAAACCTCATCCAGGATGCACGAAATATCATTATAGGGAGAAACCTCATTCTGGATATGGTAACTGTTGTGTCCTGAGCCAGCAAATGCAGGCTCAGGACGTTGCAATGGTTCCGGGCTTTGCAGAAGCTGCCCAGGACCATATTGAGTGGTGCCGGCTTTGCGCGCATGCGCAAGGCGTGAAAAGTGCAGGACTATGTTGCCATTATGTCTGGGGATCTGGGCGGATAAAAGGAGGCCTTTGCTCCTTGTTGGAGTTTTGACTAAAAGCACAATAAGGATGAAGACACATTTCTGTAGAAATGTGTCTTCATCCTTCGCCATCGCTTCAAGGACTTAACAGTAACCAAATCTCATCCAGGAGGCAGGAAATACAAAGATAGTTCCTGCATCCTGGAGGAGGTTTGATAACACCATATTTAAACACCTTTTTGTGCTAGAAATCATATTATATATTGATAATACTATTAAGGTCCTGTTAAAAGTGTTATTCTGAAATGCAGCAAATAATCATTATAATAATGCCATAAAGATTAATCACTAATCTTAAAAAATGCTGGGGTTCAGTAATCACATTTTGGTTTGACTAATGTTTCATCACTCAGTCCTTCAATATATCTCTAATCCTAAAACCCTGAATGATTCACATAAATCTTCTAACTTGACCTTGAACGCAAAAACAGTCACATTTTGCTGGCATCTGGGCTGTAATGGTGGAAAAGACTTCAAACTGCATCATGTTACAGGTGGTCCTTGACTCATGACCATGGTTGAGCCCAAAAGTTCTGTTGCTAAGCAAGACAGTCATTAAGTGAGCTTTGCTCCATTTTACGACCTTTCTTGCCAGAGTTGTTAAGTGAATCACTGCAGCTGTTAAGTTGGTAACACGGTTGTTAAGTGAATCTGGCTTCCCCATTGACTTTGCTTATCAGAGGGTCACAAATGGGAATCACACCATCCCAGGACACTGCAACCGTCATAAATATGAACCAGTTGCCCAATTTTAATCACATGACCATGGCGATGCTGCAATGGGTTGTAAGTGTGAAAAAAGGTCATAAGTCACTTTTTTGTCAGGCTTATTGTAACTTTGAAAGGTCACTAAATGAACAGATGTAAGTTGAGGGCTACCTGTATTTACAGGGGGAGAATATATAGCAGCTAAATATTTTCAATCTCTTTTTTTAAATCATTTCCTATTTCAACTATGCTGGTCATTCTGGAAACTAGTGAGAAAAACTGTTCTAATCATCTTAAAGTCGTAGGAAAATAAATCTTTAAACATCAGTATTCATATAAATCAAATTGGCCATTGCACTGACTACACAATTGTACCCATGGTCAGAAATCATTGTAATCTAATAGCTGGGAATGACTGAGATAATGTCACTTTATTATGGTCTCCTCAAAACTATAATTGTGAAATTCTTGTGCTGCTTTGCCTATCTATGAGCTGACACCTCTAAAAAGAAGAGCAGAGGAAATGTGAGATTCTTAACAATTTCTCAGGCTTTATCTTAGCCCAACAACTAATAACTCTTTTGGGAAAATATTACAGGAATATATTATCCTAGCACACACTCCAAAAGTAACAGCAAAAAGAATCACCTAATAAAAATGAAATCAGATGCAGTGATTGTATATGCAAATTTCAAGTGTTTATTATTTTAACACTCCCATATAATTTCTGATCTGAGTTGTAAGGGCCATCATCTTATCAACTGGCAAATTATATGTTTGTCCAATTTCATAAATTTTTCAGAAATGTGGGGCAGGTGTAGTGCCCTCAGTTTTTTAAATGAGATACTAAACCAGCACACTCTTGTGTAAGCCAATAAGAATGACTGATCTATGATGGTCCTACAAAGCCAGGCTGTTACTACTACAGAGTTGGTTTGAAGGTTGCCTGTAGGAGATAACAGCCTAAAACTGCATTGGCTTTTTTGGTAGCTACAACACATTACTGGCTCATATTTAAGTGATTGTCCACTAGGACACACTACTGGCTCATATTTACTGTAAGTGATTGTCCACTAGGACTCCGAGATACTCACAGTTACTACTATTGAGCCAGGTACCACCTATTCTATATCTGTGCATTTGGTTTTTCTTGCCTAAATGTAGAATCTTACTTTTCTCACCACTGAATTTCATTTTGTTAGGGCCCAGTGTTCAAGTCTGTCAAGATCCTTCTGTATATTGAGCCTATCTTCTGGAGTGTTGGCTATTCCTGTCACCTTGGTGTTGTCTACACATTTGTTGAATTCCCCTTCTATCCCTTCATTTAAATCATTGATGAAAATATTGAAGAGTATTAGGGCTAAGTCAGAGCCCGAGGATATCCCACTACATAGTTCCCTCCATGCAGATGCAGTTCCATTGAAGACTACACATTAGTGCCGTTGATCAGCCAGTTATGAATCCATCTGGTGATGCTGTTCTCTAACCCACATTTTTCTATCTTATCTAGTAGTAGGTTGTGGTCTACTACATGACCAGGCTAAGCCTGAGAAAGGGGTCATCAGTCACCAGTCTCAAGTCCCTTCACACCCTCAAGAGATCTGAAATCCGGCCCACCTTGAATTCCATTGACTCTATCTAGCACCAATTTGCTTTGACTATTAGTAATTCAGATTCTTATAGAGAGCTTAAGCTTGCAATAAACGTATATATTAATTTGAACTGCTTGGACTCCTGATTTCCCATGCTTGATACTGTCTGTGGTTCCTAAACTTCATCTTTAGATCAGCCTGAATCATTCAGGATATCACCATTAAAAATCGACAGCCTATAACAACTCGAACAAGTAGTGCAAGATTGGAAGCTATAGAAACCTGGCCATAGAAACACCAAGAGTCGGACATGACTAAATGGATAACTTCATCATCATCATCATAAGAATAAATCCCCTCCAACTGAAAGAAGACAAACCTTTCTGGCCCAACCTCTTTTGTTAAAATACAATTTAAGAGGGTAAAGAAAAAGTAATGGTTCAGCTGCAAAAGATAAGATTGCCTGCCATTCCTATCAAAGAAGTCACTACATGCAATCCTCCTTATATTCTAACTAATATAAGCATATGGTACAAGAAAGTGCACTCCCAATACTCTTAATATCTTTGGTTCCATAATAAACAATGTGTGCTTCAACAGATAAATATACAGGATCCCCGTGTTAAAAAAATAGGAAAATCCCATGTCCTCACATTAGTGTGTTGGTTATATGGCTGTGTGGAATGTTAGAGCAATGTCTGGGGTCAACAATTAACTGGATTGAAGCTGGACTTGGTCTTGGGCCTAAATATGGACTTGTTTGGGCTGTTCAGGATCCATTCCTGGAGGAGCAGGCTGGAGGACAGGCCACGCTTGCTGCACTGACCATGGCTCTGGCTCTGGTGGTGATTGTGAAGACAGCGTCTGTAAGTAGTGTGTGCTTTCACTGTTGACATCTCTCCCACTGCAGAGGCCATTATGCCTTCCCTTCTGCTAGTCCTAGACATAAAAAAGACAATGTGTTGATTATTCATCATTTCAGTATGGATTCCCTCTACTAGCTAGATTGCTATGTTTTGTGGAGTAAATAATAAAAACTTCTGCCTATGGAAACTTCCTTTTCTCTTGGAAATAAACTGGCTGCAGAAACATAATGCTGATATTTGCTGGAAGCAAGGGAGTATTTTCTTTCTCAATCATATCAACAACACCACTTGCAGGCATTAGATTCTTTTCTTTCTCTCCCCTTTGAACTGTTGCCCAAACCTCATTTCTTGCCAGAAAAGAATGCAAATTTTCCTGATGTTTTTAAGAACAGGAAGCTGCCTCAACCAGGCATGCGGCTGTACTATCAACTTGTAGTTACATCAAGCCCCAATCCCAGCTAAATAGCAACAGCCAGTGGCTATTCAAGAATTAGCAGCTTTAAAGGAATTTCCAGATTACAATCTAAAAAAAACAAGGTATTCACCATTTTTCATCTCTTATGTCTGTGCCAGTTTTGAAAAAGAAAAAAGAAAATTCTTTAACGCCCCTTCATGACCCTCAACGTCTCAGTTTGGTAATTATTAGAGGCCACTGCCCATTGCCTCTTATTTCAGGTCTTCTGGTTTGTTTTCAGAAGGCAAGCATTTTCATTAAATTGGATTGAGAGGAGCATAGACTTTGGAGAACCATTAATACTTAACAGTCTTTTATATTCATTATGGCATATTAGAATACACTGTATTCTAATATGCCTTTTGATCTAGATAAGTATCCAAATGTCTTTTCCAGATCAATGAGATGTTCTGTGGATGACATCTTCAATTTTTCAAAACATCCTTTTCTGCATTCTTCTGCATCAGAAATGTCTTAAAGTACCTAGGCAAACAGAAGCTTTATGATACATTGAAAAAGTGGGCATTTGATCTTGCTGCCTTGGAGCATTTCTATTGTCAGATCTCTAGAGAAGTGGCGCAGATGGATCCTGCAAAGGTACAATCCATTCTTATATGGCAGGCATACAGAAAGGTTAAAAATCTCCAATTTTCAGGGTTTTTGCCAACTTTTACACATGATTCATAGCTGATTTTTGTCAAGTGCGCAAATTGACTAACTCAGCTCCAGAAAAAAGGATGCCAGTTTAATTGGCCTTCTCAAGAAGAAATAACTTTTCAGGACTTGAAACTTGCTTTTTTCCTCCAGTTTCTGTGGCATCATCTGGCTCCCAGTTAACCCTTTTTGTGCAAACTGATGCATCAGATTCTGCTTTGGGTGATGCTCTGTTGCCCTGTGCAATTTATTTCAGACTCCTGCCAGCTGAATGGAACTGGATCTTCAGTAAAGAGTTGCTACTAATAGTCATGAATTTTACGAATTTTTCATCGCTTTGGACGAAATATGGTCGATTTTAGAAATAAAGCAACCAACATTTTAAGTAGGAAATAAAACCCTGAATCTTGACACAGTGTGCATTCTAGCAGTTTGGTTCAAAAAATATTTCAGCTCCGCAGCCTCTTACAGACACGAACCATGCATCCCGAATTTTATGAATTTTCATTGTTGTGGATGAAATGCTGTCAATTTTTTTAACAAAAGCAACCAACAACATTTTTTATGAAATAAAACCCGAAACATGACATAATATCCTATTTAGCATTTAGGCTGAAAAAAACTTTGGACTCCTGACTTCCTACATCACTGAACCAGGCATCCCGAATTTTATGAATTTTGATCGCTGTGGACGAAATATGGTCAATTTTTTTTAAAAAAATTAAAACATGAAATTCAACCTCTAATCTTGTACAGTATCTGTTTTATCAGTTCAGTTCAAAAAAAAAATTTGGCTTGAAGGCCTCCAACATCCCTGAATGTTCAAACATCACAAATTTTAAGAATTTTCATCACTGTGGAAGAAATATGGCCGATTTTAAAAAAAAACAAAAAACAACCAACACCATTTTTTTTTATTGAAAATTTTTTAAAAACTTTTACAAAGACAGAAAAAAAACAATAACAACAACAACAAAAAAAACAAAACAATACAACCCTCCCCCAGCCCCTCCCAAACCACCCCCTCCCTCCCCCCCGGAGCTTCCCAGAGCAGAATATAGGTTTAATTAAGAAAAAAAAATTAACAAAGTTATAAAATAATTAAAAATAAAATATATATGAAAAAAGAGTTATAATCCTTAAAAAAAGAAAATATTTAAAATAGAAAAATACAAGTTATAAAAAAGCTAAATGATATTTTTTCAAATCCAGTTTAAATTGTATGAAATTTATCCATTTTTCCCATACATCAAAAAATTTCTCTTGCATTTGCTCTTTTAAAAAAGCCGAAATCTTTGCCATTTCTGCCAAATAAGATACTTTAAAAAACCACTCTTGCAAAATAGGCAAAGATTCCTTCTTCCAGTATTGACCTACTAAGAGCCTTGCGGCTGTAATCAAATTCAACATCAATATAACCTCCTTAGCATCACAATCAGTAACAATGCCAAGCAAAAACAATTGTGGAGTAAATTTTACCCTCTTTCTAAAAATTCTCTGAATGTTCCACCATATCTTAATCCAAAAAGCTTTTATATTTTTACACGACCACCAAATATGATAATAAGTGGCATCCAGGCAGCCACATCTCCAACATTTGGGCTGTAAGTCAGGATACATGAAAGACATCTTTTGTGGATCAAGGTGCCATCTGTAAAACATTTTATAAAAATTCTCCCTTAAATTCTGAGCTTGTGTAAACTTAACATTTCTCACCCAGATAGTTTCCCAGGTATCCAGTAGAACTGGTTCACCAAAATTCTGCGCCCATTTAATCATACAATCTTTAATTAATTCTGATTCTGAATCCAGTTCCACTAGCACCCCATAAATTCTCTTAATGTGAGTTTGTCTTTGATCCTTTACTTGCTTAAAAAGATTTTCATCTTCTCTAAGCAAGCCTATATTACGATCCATCTTCCATCTATCTACTAATTGTCTATATTGAAACCAAGAATAGGTAATATTTTCATATACTAGGTCTTCCAAAGATTTTAACTGCCAATTTTGACCATCCCATCTAAGTAATTGTGTGTAAGACACCGTATCCATTTTAACACCTCTCTTTATCCCCTCTATCACATGCCAAGGTATAATGGTATTTTAAAATCACTTTTATAATATTTCCTCCAAACCCTAAGTAAAGAAATCCTTATAATATGAGATTTAAAGGCCCAATCCACTTTTTTATTAAATATTAAGTAGGCATGCCAACCAAAAAGTAAATCCCATCCCTCCAAGTGGAGTATCTCTGAATTTGTTAAATTTACCCAATCACTAATTAATGTTAGGACCGCAGTGTCATCAAGTCTTTTTGTACCCTGACCCACAACCTTTCGTAGTTATTCTTAAACAATTTTACATTAGAAACAGATAAAATAACCCCCAGATATTTTATCTTATCAACAATTTCAAAACCAGTCAAATTAGCCAAAATCTGTTTATCACAAGTAGTCATATTTTTAGATAATATTTTAGTCTTATTATTATTAATTTTGAAACCCAAAACTAATCCATATTGATATATCAGCTGTAATAACTTCACTACAGAATAAGTAGGTTGAGACAAAGTAACAACCAAGTCATCTGCAAAAGCTCTCAACTTATATTCTTTTTTGTTAACTTCTATGCCTCTTATTTCCTGCGACTCTCGAATTTTAATCAACAAAATTTCCAATGTTAAAACAAACAGCAACGGTGACAAAGGACATCCCTGTCTAGTACCTTTTTCTATTATAAAAACCTCTGACAAACCCCCATTAACAATAAGTTGTGCCGTTTGTTTTTGATATATAGCAGTAAGAGCTTGTAATATTTTTTCTCCAAAATTCATCTCCTCAATTGCTCTTAACATAAAATGCCAGTTCAGTTGATCAAAAGCTTTTTCAGCATCTAAAAATATCAGCCCTGCAGGGACTTGGTTGTTCTTATCTAAATATTCTAATATATTAATAATTTGTCTAACATTATTTTTCATATACCTACCAGTTATAAAACCCGATTGGTCCTTATGTATAAGCTGATGCACAACCGTCATAAGCCTATTAGCTAAAATTTTTGCAAAGATCTTATAGTCTACATTTAAAAGAGATATAGGTCTATAATTCTTTGGTAAAGTAAGATCTTGGTCCTCTTTTGGAATCAAGGATATAAAAGCACTGCGCCATGACGGAGGGATCTCTGAACCCTGCAATATGTTATTAAAAAGCTCACCTAAAGGTTGAATCATCTCTTCTAGTAAAGTTTTATAATCAAACCATCCGTACCTGGCGCTTTGCCTAGTTTTAATTGCTTAATAACTGTCACAATTTTCTCATTAGTAATTGGACAATTAATTTCTTGCTTCTGATCTTCTGTCAATTTAGGAAAGTTAGCCTCCCTTAAATATTTATTTATATCTAAAATTTGTACATTAGTAGTCTTATATAATTTTTGATAATAATCTAAAAAAGATTTCTTAATCAATTCCTTCTGTTACACTAATTTACCATTATAATTTATTTTATCTATTGTTCTCTGTCTCTGTTTCTTTCTTAATTGATAGGCCAACCATCTCCCTGGTTTATTGGCATTACAAAATGTATTTTGTTTCATAAACAAAAGATTAGTTGCGGTTTGATCAGCCATCAACATATTAAATTGTGTTCTTAAGAACTTTATAGATTCCTTAACCTTTTCATCTGAAGGATTTGAAATCAAAAACTTTTCTTTTAATTTAATCTCATCTTCCAATTCCTTACACTTCTGAGTCTGCTTTTGTCTATGAACACTGTTCTTTAATCTCTTGTGCAGATAAACCTGGCAAAGGAGGAGAAGATGAAGGTAGTACTGATGGTGTAGCTTTAAGTTGTTGTTGTACAGTTAGAGTTGTAGGAGAGGAAACCACCTTAGAAAGTATAGAGGCCGGTTGCCTCTTTGAAGCCATTTTTCAAAAAGTTATTCTCTCTCTCTTTCCTCTTAAAAGGAAAAAGGGAAAAGAAAAAAAAGTACAAAAATTCTTAAAGTTTAAAAAAAAACCAAGAAAAAACCAACACCATTTTTAAGCATGAAATTCAACCCCGATTCTTGTCCCAGCATCTGGTTTAATATTAAAATTTAAAAAAAATGGGGCTCTTGGCCTCCTGCATCTCTGACTCCAGCATCCTGAATTTTATCAACGTTCATCCCTGGGGAAGAAATATGGTCATTTCTTGAAAAAAGCTACCAAAAACATTTTTAAGCAGGAAATTCAACCCCTAATCTTGATACAGTATTCATTTTAGCAGTTCTTTTTAAAAAATTGGCTTTAAGGCCTCCAATATCCCTGAACCAGGCATCGTGAATTTTATGAATTTGATCGCTATGGACGAAATATGGTAAATTCTTGAAAAAAACCAACCAACAACATATTTAAGTATGATATAAAATTACCAATTACTCTATTTCCCATAGAAATATCACTTTGAATAATGTCAATTCAAATAATGCAAGCATTTCATGGGATTCAATAACTGTACTAATCATGACCTCTTTGAACCTAAAGAAAGGTCAAACTGAACACACCAGATCAGGTGGACGCAATTTTTCTCTTGCTTTAATTTGAACATTACTTATGTACTTAGCTCACAAAATAAAATGTAGATAGTCATGCAAACCTGAATACAACCTTTCCAAGCCATTCACTCCTGCTGCCATGTTTAACCTGGGACACTCCGCCCAGATTAAGCATGGTGAGGTAGGTAGTGGATTGTTGGATTGCACTTTCAACAACAGGACACATATTTAATCCACTGCAATGTCTGCTCTGAGAGAAAGAGCGATCTGGGAATAATATTTATTGATGTTTTATCTCAATGTTTTTAACTGATTTTAAGCCATCCAACAATTGGGTGACATATATGTTTACCAATAAAAATAAAATAAACATGGGAAAAAGAGGAAGCAAATAATATCCTTTCTGAAATGTGAATTGACCAGTCACAAAAATCCCTGATTTTTTTCCCCAGGTTTTTTCTAAAGCCTACTTTTGTGCTACACATTTTGTAAAGTTTACCTATTAAACTATGGAAATTTGGGATCAACCTATTTCTTCTCTCAACTGTATCTACCTCGCAAATTTGTTGAGGAAATAAAATTGGAGATGTCAGTGCAATGCATGCTGCTTACAAGGAAGTGAGATTAGAATAGGGTACGATAGGATAAGATGGGGCGGGACGGGACAGGACAGGACATGATAGGATATGATAGGATAAGAAAATGCCACCTTCTCAGAGGAAGCATTATTTTGATCATATATCATGGTATGACTTTAGGTTCTGAGTCAAGTTTGTTCAAATCCTGGGCTGAATATAGCTTTTAATCAAATCTTTCTACCAGGTCACATTCACAAGAATAAGCATTATCATCTAAATTATTTTAATTTATATTACATCATTCTCCATTTCTTGTATTTATTTGATTTAGAAAGATACATATTGTGTGCAAACTTTTATCATCGTTCAAACATTCCATGTTTTCTCAAAATGTATTCATGCTTCTTAGGTATCTGATTTAGTAACTACCTGTACTTAAAGTTCATTAAAATGGCTTGAATAATGTATGTGTTATACAGAGTAACCCATCTCATATAATCCTTTGAAACATTTTTAAACAAACAATAACTCTTATGCATTTTGGTTGCTCCCAATAAAGATATTTTTCGATTTTCCTTTTTTTTTAACCTCTTTTGAAAATATATTCAGTTGTGTGATTTTTTAACAACCACTAGAGAGCAATAGCGATTGAATTCACATCATCTGTTCTGTTCATTTATTGCTAAAAGAAAGAAATTTGGGGCAAAGATTTGTTTTATAAGATCAGCTAAAGTAAGCCCATGGTATCAACTTAAGACATATTTGAAGTATTGGTTAAATGGTATTAAATAAAACAGATCCTGAAAGCAAAATAATAATTCAGTTTTAAGAATGAGGTAAAACAACTATCAAGTTGTTTTTACCTCATTTTGTTTACACTACTTTTGTTTGCTTTTCAATTTATATTCCACTCCTGCCAAGACTGCCATATCTGGGATGGAAAAATCCAGATGAGCTGCAGCCCTACACTTGATAGCTGGTAATTATATAATATAATAGCCACAGTGGAGGAAAAATGAAATAAGTTTTCAGTAAGTCAAATATGAAGGTGTTTAGTACAAATATACCTGTTCTACTCTAGGCCTTACTTTGATAAGCAGGCAAATGTTTTATTTTAGAAGATTGGACATACAGTTCTTCCACATTAGGACTGAGCCAAAGCTTCTTCATGCAAAGAGGAATTGTTCATAACCTGCATTCCTCAAGAGCCCTGAGGAGGTCTTTTCCTCTTAGCCAGTGTGCAGATATCAAGGAACATTTTCTGCAAATGGATTTTAAGGGTCAACGGTGGACCCAGCAAGTTTATCTATGCAATCCCTTTTACAGTATGCACATATAAGAGGCAGAGTTGATGTGAGCCAATTGTTAAGATGAAAAGGTATTCCCAGTTTCTCTAAAAAGATAAAGACCCTTCTTCTTCAACTTTATATGCATGTGGGAGCTGATTTTTAAAAAGTAAAACAAAACAAAATGACTAATTTCTAGTCACAATCATATCCCCAAACACTGTACTTTGGAAGAAGGATGTTGATGTAACATCAAAGCACTGTTACAACCCAAAGCAGTTATATCTTCTGTTCTCCCAGGAGAATCTCCTTTAAAATCTTGGGGTGGAGGGAAGAGGTTCTGGAAGATGGTCTGAGATTCAGCTTTTTCAGGTTGTAAACTACCTTTCTAAATTAAAAATAATGAGTCATTTTGGATGAAGTAATTAGCTGACAGGGCTCCCATCATCATCCTCCATATCTCTGATGAAGACCTGGTCTTCTTATGAATCCATAAAGCTGATAGACCCAGGCATTAAAAAGTCATTAAGGCAATTCTTATTTCCGGGAATAAAAATCACACTAACTATCCCATTACCCATAGAATAAGCCCTCTGTCTGGTTGACTGGAAAGTCTGATTTCCCAACCCATTCTAGTCTGTTTCTATAGAATGGAGAGAAATATATTTAATTCTTTAATATATTTGCAGGCAAGCAATGTAGGTAGGATAACTTGTTTTACCTGCACATACATCTGTTTGCTGGAATAGGGCAACAAATGGCAACATCGGAAAGAAAGTCATAATTACAAAAAACTCTGTACAGGTTGATCCTGAAGTAATTTCCTCCCACTCTGTGTGGGCAGTCACTATGAATCAAAGATTAGTGTTATGTAAAATCAATTGCAAAAAAAAAACCACACACATCCCAATCTGAGACTAAATAGTATATTGAAATGAATCAACGTGACAACAGTGAAATCTAACTCTTTCCAAATAGTTATGAGTTATCCACATGCTCTGAAATTTCTCTCCATGTAGGAATAAGAAACCAAGGCAATTTCTTTTAATTTAGTTTAATTTAGTTTAAAGCTGTAAACAATATGCACATTATAGTTATTAGCAAATATTGTCAAAAGCTTTTTGGCTCCTTAAGAATGGCAATTCTTCTAAATTCTAATCTTCTAAATCTTAATGTTTCAGACTTCGGCAAAATGAAACAAAGACTGTGTTTTATAAAGCATTGTTCTGCCTCCTCATCTCATACACCCAAGGCTTAATGACAGAGCACCAATTATTTATTAAGTTATTTATTAAGTAGGATAAAGATGTATTGAATCATAGAACTTGTTGATATAATGTAATGTATGGTAGAAGAGAATATTTGTAGCTCAAGGTTAAACTATGGGGTCCTTGGTGATATCTGAGTTTAATAGTTTTCTTGCAGACATTTCATTACCAAATTGAACATCATCAGTGGTAGAGCAGAATGGGGTTTGCCCTTATTTTTATATACTACCATAGTGGTTTGCCCTGTCAGTGTTGGTGGGAGTGTTCTTGATAGTTACTTGATTAGGCTGTTGTTTACAGTTAGCTTGTTTATCGGCGTTGGTAGTTTCTTGATTGGGGCATTGTTTACTTGAGTGTTGGTCTATGTTAACTTCAGTGTTAATCTCTGCTCCTTTGGGTGTTGATTGCTGGTGAGGAGCTGTTTGGTCTTTGTATTTATTTATATCTCTTTTTAGTGGTATGTAGATGCAGTTTATCTCTACGTGCCTGTTGATGACCAATTTTTCTGAGTGCCAGGTCTATAGAAATTCTCTGGTGTATTTGATATTGCTTTGATCTAGGCTGCTTGAAACTATGGTTAAGTGTGTCTCCAGCCCAACCTGATTGTGAAATTAAGGAGTTTTCATCATGTCTTCAGACTCCTAGTTAGTGTTCATGGATGTGCTCTGCTAGTATTCTGTCTGTTTGACCTAGATAGTGGTTGTGTAAGAACCTGCCTCAATCAATCCTCCCAAGAAAGCAGAACTCTTAAAATGAACATCATTTCAAAAGGAACTTTTATTGGGAGACGTTGACCGCAGGAATAGAAAGCAGGATCTGAGGGGTTTCCCACATGAATCAATAGGTCAAAAGATTCAATAGTAACACCACCCCAGCTGTCCATCCAGACGATTCAAACAGGCCAATCTGCAGGTGTGAAAATGCTGTGGTATTAGGGTGATAAGGCACCGCTTCCAAGGCTGTTAGGTCTGCGCTGCTTGTTCTGTGCTTAGAGATAAGGCAGATGGCCGGAGGCACATTCCATTCTCACCCCAATGTAGAAACATCAAAGAGGATAGAGCAAAGAACAGAGCAAAAGGAAATACACATCAGCAACCCAAAGCTTCTCCCTCCCACCCCAGGAGAATGGCAGAACCTGAAAAGAACAAGAAACCCCAGGCCCATAGAAGGACAGGGTTCTGACAGGTTGTTACAGTCCTTACACTGTATGCTATGGATAACTCCTATATTTTCTTCTGGGGGTGCTGGGTCTTTTGGTTTACTTAGATGGTGCTTTAATTGGTTTGTGTGCTAAGGTGATGCCATGTGGTTGAAGTGGTCTGCTAGTGGTTTCTGATATGTTTTTGATGTACAGCAGTGTTATCCTTTTCACGGCTTGTGTTGGTTATGGTGTATTAGGTTGAATGGCCAGGGTACTTTTTGATAGAGTGGCGTGGGCATCCATTTTGTTGGAAGACATGATGTTTCTGCTCTGGTTTGTTTTTCTGATGTTCAGGGTTACTGCAGTATGTAGTAACGTAAAATGGAGGAGAAGGAGGAAAAGATGTTAAGCCATACATCTGAAACTCATCTGAAATTTAGCATCAGTATGATTCTAAATGACCTGGGTGTTCTCTCATGCCCTACTCTACCTGCTCTTGTAAAGTTGTTTGCAATAATGCATGTAATAACAGATGTGGAGAAACATAGAATTGCTCTGACTTGCAAAGATGATGCAACACGACAAAACTGATGTATTGTGTGCAGCAATCTCCATAGAAGACACGCCGATGTAAGACAAAGATAGTGTAATCTATTGTTTCCAATCTGCAAGGCAGAGGTGTTTGTTGCAGTTACAGTCATCCTGTTTTCTTTGAACAAATAAAGGACAAAACTGAAAAAAGGAACAAATCTGAAAGAGAGTCATAAGAATAAAAAAAATACTTATGTTTATATCTTTATTTATTTTCTTGTTCTGTTAGTTGACTCCTCTACTGTCTACCTTCTTTTCATTTTTATTCCCTTTTATTGTTGTCAGCCGCTTAGAGTAGCCCAACAATGAGATAGGCAGCAAATAAATTTAACCAATAATAATAATATTTGCTTTACCTTTTAATTTATTTTAAATTAAAAGGTTTCTGTATTTTTCACAGTAATGTGACAGACTATGTATTAAGTTGTGCCACTTATATGGTAAAAGTTAAATGACCATAATAAGGATAAAAAATGCATTTTTGAAAAATAGATAAATCTAAAGAATACAAGGAGTCCTTGGCTTACAACTATTCATTTAGTGACTGTCCCAAGTTACAATGGCACTGAAAAAAATGACGTATGACTGTTTTTCACACTTATAACTGTTGCAACACAGTTACAACAGTGATCATGTGATCAAAATTTGGACCCTTGGCAACTGGTTCATATTTATGATGGTTGCAGTGTCCTGGAGGTCATGTGATCACCTTCTGCGACCTTCTGACAAGCAAAGTCAATGAGGGAAGCCACATTCACTTAACAACCATGTTATTAACTTAACAACTGCAGTGATTCACTTAACAACTGTGGCAAGAATGGTCATAAAATGGGGCAAAACTCACTTAGCAACCTTCTGGTTTAGCAATGGAAATGTTGGGCTCAATTGTGGTTGTAAGTTGAGGACTACCTATAACTCTCTGAAATAAAAGATTGTTCTTTAAAATAAATGTATAATGTATAATCATCATACTTACAGTATATGTACTCGGAATCTGCCCTGAAGGAAAGATATCAAACCTTATTTTAATATAAATGTTTTCCTATGTTTGGGGAATAAAAAAGATAGCTGCCAGGTTCCCCCCCCCCCCGCCGCCTTCTCTCTCTGTGTGTATTTGTTTGTGTATGTGTCTGCATACACATACACAGGGCTTTTTTTTGTCATAGAACGCCCAGAATGGAGTTCTGGCACCTTTTTGGGATGGAACCTTATAGGGTAGGCAAGGCGCGTTGTATGATGTGTGTGAGTTCTGGCACCTTTTTTATATATATATAAAAAAGCACTGCACATACATAAATCTCTTTGGGACTTTTAGGATAGTCTTCTTTTTGAGGATGGAAAGAAAGATTCTCACGGCTTCTCCAAATTTACTTGGTGAAAACCAGTGCATCAAATGCATTTGAGTTTGCAATGGTTTGCTTAATTGAATCCTTTAAAAACGATATTGAGGAGTCAAGCTGTCTCAGCTTGCTGCACTGAAAAGCTATAATTAAGACTGGCCATCTTATCCAAATCAGGGTTTCTAATGCACTTGCAGACAATTGTTTATAATAGTTTTGATTTCCCATAATGTGGAAACTGTACCCATCACTCCCTCCAAACCTGCTGCACCGTTGCAACGGATCTAAGGTTGCTATGCTGAAGCTAAGATGATAAAAAACAGAATTAAGAAGGTATTCTGAACCTTAATTTGACCAAAACTAAAGCTACCATTTATGTTGCAGATTAAGACTAGTACAAACTGAAGTCCTCTAGCGTGGCTTTTTCAGCAACAAGTCATGTTTAAAATGTCTAGTATGTTTAGTTGATGTATTTTATTTACAATTGAACATCTGACCAAAAATTGTTTTCCCCCCCCTAACAATTAGTCACATATAATTGAAGATTCAGTACTTCAATTCAGGTACTATGCCCTTCACCAAAAGGGAAATGGAATAGAAATCAGCAATCTATTCTCTCATTCTTTCTTTTCCTTTCTTTATGTTCTCAGGAAGTTCAGCTCCTTATCTTACAGCAGCCTTGTTCAGAGTTAAATCTGATAAGGATATTCAAATTAGTGAGAGGGAATGGGCTATAAATCCCAGCTGCCTCCAACTTCCCTTTGCATGTGGTCACCTCCCTTCATTCTCCAAGCTTGTTCATCAAGACAGGGGTTCCACTAACATTTGCTTAAAATGTATATTATTTCATTTTGGCATAATGTTTCACAAACATCTGAGAGATTCATTCGGAAGGCACTGAATGAGTCAGTCTTTAATTTAATTAATTAGTGTTTGTGATCACTTTAATTTGCTAATTTTTCATTCCCTTTGAGAGAAAAGGTGAATATGGACCAGCAAAGAGAAAAGACCCAGCTTTCCAGGTGTTGGCTGGATGACCAAATTGCACCCTTTCTAAATTCCTTTCCTGACATTTATACAAGTCAGAGGACAATTTTTCAAATTTTACTTCTGCTCAGATGTTTTTGTTATTACAACATTAAAGCTGCTTTTCACTTTAATCAACAAATTTATTTTAAAACAAACTCATGCACAATTTCTATGCCATTGCCCTAACAGGCACTTTGGCAAGAATATTTCCTAATAGTGTGCATTTTCTGGGTACTGCTCCTAAATATTAATTCTACATGTATTTTTCTTTAATCAATGAATTTATATCTATTTATTAAGTTGTGACCCAAACCAGAAAATGATGAACATTTTGAATTTCATCTCTTAAATACTATCTGATTCACAGATAGTTTCCAAAAATTATGAATTACACTTGCATAACAGCACAAAACAAATTAATTTCTCCCCCTTACTTTTCCATTCTGAACAGGGAAAAGATTCTATATATTTTTTCTGCACATAAAACGTAATTCATAATCTCTGAGGCATCTGTCAATCTCAAGGGTTCAATCTTTAAAAGAAACCAAAAACAAAGGAATTATATCAACCATAATTATTTCACTATAGCTAAAAAAGGGATAGTCAATCTTTAATTTAATTAATTAGTGTTTGTGATCACTTTAATTTGCTAAAGTAAGGAAATAAAAATAATGATTACGTGGATTGACATACATTTTTAAAAAGTAATTATGACATCCTTTTAAGAAAATAAACATGGAATTTAAACCATGACAATATATTGTATTATTATTGCTTGATAGAATGTTATCCTTAAATGATAATATTTTCTAAACTCCTGTTTTTACTTTCAGACATTACCTATTTCAATGTGAATTACTTGGTTTCTACTTGGTTCCTTCATTTACGCACAACTAATATGTCTGGCTGATCTCTCTGAACTTGAAAACTAAATAAGATAGAGTCTGGTTAATACTTGGGAGATTTCCAGAGAATACTGGCCTGGAAAGGCATCGTGATTAAAAAAACAACAACAGTGTATATGTACTGCTCCCAACAATTTGTGGAGGCATCTAAGAAATAACTAGGAATGAACTCAACTTGAAAAATATGTTACCTTGAATGAACCCAGAGTAAGGCAAAGAATATAGTAGGAAGAAAAACATGATGAAATTTAAATTTTCTTTAATATTTTTCAACCGAAGGCAATAAATTCTGTTTATGTGATTTTTAACTCTTTCTATCCTTTAATTTTTTTGATGTTGTAAGCTGCCCAGAGTCTTCCAGAGTAGGTGACTACACCAAATCTAATAAATCAAAACCAAATCTAATAAATTAAATAAATTAAATTAAATGCACATGAATATGAATATGAAGTAGAGCAAAGTTCAGCTGGTACAAACTGAATTAGCAGATTTTTCTTTTTCAGTTTGGGTGGTACAATCTATCTGACAGAGAGAAATCAGTAGCCAGAGTCACTTTATAGGGGATGGGTGGCATAAAAATGTAATAAATAAAATAAATAAAACTTGTTTTTCAAATCTGAATTTAATTTTTTTTTTGGGGAAGTTTGGAAAAAATATCAAAAAAATTAACTATTACCATATTATTTCTCCCTTTTTTCTATTCCTTGAACATTCTGTTTTTAAGCCCCAAGATAAAGGTGTTGAATACAAGGAATGGAAAAATAGAATTAATTAGAGCTAAAAATAATATTACACCTTAGTAAATTAGAACCTGATATCATTTTATGCCTTACTATGACAAAAGAAACAACCTCAAGCAAACTAAAAAATACAAATCAAGAAGGAACAAAAAAATAAAATCTATTTTAAAATTATTTTTAAATTTAATAATTTTGTTTATTGTGTTTTCATAAAATACATTTAAAAGTAATGATTTTCCTTAGGACATTTTGCCAAAAGAATGACAGAAATTTTAAAATGAGTCAGTTTCAATAATTCTTTGATAAAATATCTGAGTTTCATCAAGTAAGACTTGTATCAACATTTGAAGAATGGTGTATATAAACTCCATATCATAGCAAGGGATTCTCATAAACACTAAATTTTTGGAAGAACATTTGGAATTATTGGATTCATGAGAACACTTTGTAGAATTTATTTTTAATTTATTTCAACAAGGCAGCAAGAATTGATCGTGAAGTAATCATAAGTGGCAATACTTAACAAGCTACCAGGGGTTTGATACTGCGAAATATTGAAAAAAATGTTCATTTACTTGATTAGCAGCATTTAAAAGTAAGGACTTTTAATTGGCTAAATGAGACAAAAACAAAGAGCTGTTGTAACTTTAGACAAATTAGATAATCAATTAAATATAACAGTATTTTTCTAATAACTTCATTTATCCTAAGATCATTCTTTACAGAGATATTGAATATGCAAGTTTAAGATGTTTTTAACTTTATCTTTTAAATTTGCAAGGAATAATGCTTAATAGAAGAAGGCTGCCTGGAAAAACATCTTCCTTGTAATACTTTCAATAATTATTGTTTTCTGTTATTGCCTCATGCAAAAATGATAGTTTGTTAAAATAGCATGATTATTGGGGAGAGAGTAGAAAGTGGCAACTATATCTTTCAGAGGAAAAAAAATCAAGATTCAGAGTAAAAATCAAATTATTCTGAAAGTTAGTCTCATTATAGTGAATTGCTTGGCTGCAGATAAAACTTAGGGGGCTTGTTTATATATGCATTATTGAGCATTCCTCTATCCTTGAAAGGGCAGAAATTGTATCTACTGCAACAATGAGGCTAGGCAGTGGTGCTATCCTTGTAGAATAAATAGGGGACAGTTTTAGGGCGGTAATTTCATGAATTCCTCTCCTCCCTTCTCCTCTTCCATCCCTTCCCTTCTCCTTTCCCCTCTCCTCCCCCTCTTCCCCTCTCTTCCTTTCTTCTCCTCTCCCTTCCTCTCCTCCCCTCCCCTCCCTTCTCCCCTCCTCTCCCCCCCTCTCCTATCCCATCCCTTCCCCTCTCCCATTCCATCCCTTCCCCTCTCCCATTCCATCCCCCTCCTCTCCTTCCTCTCCTCCTCTCCCCTGCCCCTCCTCTCCGGTCATCTCCCTTCCCTCTCCTCTCCCCTCCCCCATCTTCTCTCCTCTCTTCTTGCACCATTAGAATAGCTGAAGGACCAGACTAGGAAAAAAAATCTATGTGGTCAATAAGATTCAACAATGACTTGACCTCATGTAATCATCGTCGTCATCATCATCATCATCATCATCATCATCATCATCATCATCACTTTTTCAGTCATTCTGAGAGAAAAGTAAACCAACAATGATTTACTTCTTGTATTTAATTAAATGCAGTAAAATACACAACCATCACTGAAGCAAAACTAAAAGTTGTTGAGAAAGGTAATGAACCTATCAAGTAGTCTCCGTTGGGATAACTTTAAAAATTTCTCAGACTTCAGTCAAACAAACAGAAGATGACCACTTGTCAGATCATCATTTGATCACCATTCCAGAGGACACAAAATATAAATTATATAGTGAAATATTGTTACATGTAATTAATCCAACAAAAAGACACATGTAAAAAGCAAATGTGTATTGTGATACATATCCCAACTCTGCCCTTTTCTGCTTGCATCCAGGTGTCTGTATTTTGTATTCTGACATTTTTTTCACTTGTCCCTATTTCATGATTATAATGATAGTTTTTGTCTAGCTTTCTGAAACTCCTCAGGTAATGTTTTAATATTACTATTTTGGTTTTAGATATACATCCATCTTTGGCAACACTGTTCTTGTTTTAGCAGTTCAGAAATAACAAGAGTTAATTAAAATGTACAGACCTTTCAGATACAACCTTAACTGTGTTTTGGTTCTGTAAGTGGCTTCAGAAATAATAAGAATCTATGCTATTCCAGAGAGAACAGAAAATACTGCCAATTTAATTTTTGCATGAAACTTTAAACAATAATAGTTTCAAAGCAGAAAATTGTGATGTCTTTCCATTCATTTGATAACTGAGTAGATCATAGAGGTGAGGAAGTCTGATGTCTGATTAATATCTGATTTTCATAATGAATGAGATTTTACATGAATGTTTGTATCTTTAATAATAATAATAATATCATTTCATAATATGCTTTAATAATATCATTATGCTTCATGCTATGCAGAATGAGGGAAGGATCACCCATTTGTCAATTTTCTAAATATATTAACCTGCAATACCCATCATCTCTAATCACCAATGTAGATTACACCAAGAAAGACTGAAAGAACATAATTTTTCCATAGCATTTTTAAAAATTCCATAGTGGGATAGACCAGGAGACTGTGAGTTCTAGTCCCACCTTGGGATGAAATCTGACTGGGTGACTTTGGGCCAGTCACACTCTCTCAGCCCAACCCATCTCACAGGACTGTTGTGGGGAAATAGGATGAGGAAGGAATATTAAATATGTTTGCCACCTTGAATTACCTTTAAAGTAATAAAGTGGGATAAAAACTAAATGAACGAACAAACAAACAAACAAATAAAGTAAATAAGTAACAGTGTGTGGTCAGGAATACCTTAAAATTAAATAGAAATAATTCACCAATGTGAAAAATAAATATTTGAACCGTGGAAGGCAGACTATCATAAACAGCAGCTCCATCATTCTCGAGATTTTCAAACTAATTTGGTTTGGAACTGCTAACTAGAAAGCAATTTTGAAAAACTTGTGTAAAAGAACTTGCATCAACACTTATTTAAAGTAAATAGGTAGCAAAAGGAAGCCCCATCGGTTGCTTCAAAGTCAAAACCTGCAAAGACATAAGTGAAATAGAACGAAGAGAGGGTTGGCCCAAAGGGTGGAGAGGTAAGATCAAATTAATTCTTATATTCTTACTTGAAATGCATTGAGTGTGAATAGCCGTAGGATTTTGGTGCATATAAATTTCTTTCTGAATACATTAAGCTTTCAGATAAATTATTTTATTTTTAAAATAAGAAACTAATATTTTGAGGTTGTTTCCAGAGACAAACGATAGTCATTTTGTAGGTTATATTTTACAAACACTATTTTATTTCACTTAACTAGCACACAATTTCTTACAAGTATTTCCCTGCAATCAACTTAAACATGCATAATATAATAGTGGAGAACAGTCCAAAATAAGTGTCTAACTCTTTTTGTCTTTTCAACCAAGGACTCAGAATTTCAGCAACCTGTTTCTTTATGAATTTCTCCTTCCAAGCTACAGTAGGATAATAACACTTTCCTACCAGTTCTTCCTGCCCTTCCAGGTTCACCTTTTCCCTTCCCATTGTTTCACCAACTCCCCAGGCCATTTACTTTACTGCATGGCTGCCTTGCTAAGCTTCCCACAACAGGATTATTAATTTAGATGGATTAGTGCTCTATTCAAACATCCCGTTTATTGCTTTAATATATATAAAGATGTATAGGGAAAGTTTGGCACACTTAAAGTTACAACATATCTGAACCAGGAAAGGAAGACACAGACAACCAGAAAGGAGGACAAACGGGGGCAAAGGAGGACACAGTGATGGTTCGACCTTCCCAACAACAAAAACCACAGTGAAAAACTACAAAAAAGGACTTAGGCCTACATATATATGAAATTACTATTTTTCCGCAACAAAAAAACCCTCCATTTTTTTCAATCAATTCGCTAGAGTCAAATAGGAAGTAATAGCATTCAGCCTAACTTTTCAGACTTTAAAGGAAATGATGGGAGATTTGCACCTTCAGACTCGAAAGATTGCTGTCAGCCGTTCCAGGTACACTAAATAGAAAAGATGATCAGATGAACTAATCCTAATTTAACTTAAGGTCATATCAATATAATCTTGCAGATCTGAAAATACAAATCTCTCACTGTCTCATTTACAGCCTGAAAAATTAAGGAGGGTCCCTTATGAGCCTCTTTTTCCACCCATTATGCCCTCTCTTATCTTACTGTTCCCTGTTTACACCATATCTCAAGGTCTTTCTCACATATCATTAGAGATTCAGACAGCTGCAGAAGCTATAGGAAGGGAGGATTTTTATCAACTAATTAAGGTCACAGGTACAGCTTGTTAACCTGCACTTATTAGGGGACTGTTGCACCATGGAGAAAACCTGCTCAAGAAGAGATGCTCAAAAAGGCGGACAGTATTTGAATTTAAAGCTATGCCTGACAGATGGAGAACATGAGGACTTCTGGTAACCTTTGACACACATTCCCTTCAATACCTGGGAAGATCTTGGAAAAGATAATCAAGCAACAAATCAGTGAACACCTAGAGGCAAAAAAAGTCATTACCAACATGGGTAGACAAATCTTATTGCATTCTTTGACCAGGTGACAAAATTAGTGGACCAGAGGAATGCTGTGGATATAATTTACTTGAACTTCAGTAAGGCATTTGATACAGTAGATCACAACCTACTTAGCTTCTTGGAGTTGCTGGGTGCTCCAACCCTGGAGAAGAAAAAAACTGTCCTGGATGGTATAAGGCAGTGGTGGCGAACCTATGGCATGGGTTCCAGAGGCGGCATTCAGAGCACTCTCTGTGGGCACGTGTGCTGTCGCCCCAGTCCTAGGCCTTCAGCTGGGTTTTATGAAACCTTTTCGCTTTAGGCCTCTGCCGCCATGTGCAAAAAAACCCCAAAAGTTTCAATCAATCAATTTCAACTTCTCATGGGAAAAAAAGATCTCGCAAAGTTGGAATTGATTGATTGAACTTTTTAGTCCCACCCAGTCTGCTGTTACCACTGCAGCCACGCCCACCCAATAGGCCACACCCACCCAATGGGTCACACCCATCTGGCACCCGACGATACATAAGTGGGTTTTGGGTTGCAGTTTGGGGACTCAGTCTCTAAAAGGTTCGCCATCACTGTTCTAGGCCATTCTCTTAGTTCATCATTTCTATTTCCCCCTTAATTTTTAAAACGTCAGCCAGTTTCATTTGTAGATCCAATAATACATCCCTTTCTAAATCATTCTCTTGGTCTGTCATTTGTATCTTCACTTCCAGTACATTTTCTGTTTTGTCAAACAAAATATTTCTCCACATTTATCATTTCCTGATTGACATATTTTGGATATTGTCTATCCATAGAATGAGACACCATTACTGACATTATTGGTATTGTGATTACTAATTAACAGGTCCATATTTCAAAAATCTCCTTTAATATTTCCAGTTTTATGACATTTTGTATCATTTTGTAAGTCTCAGACTTACAACCAAAGGTTGCCCTGAATTTTTTTTTTTTTACTTAAAATCAATCTCTTGTAGTGTCCAGTTTCTAAAATTATAGAGTTGCTTATCTTTTATCCACAGGAAGCTTGTTATTCATAGGTGAAGTTACATAGAAGAATATTCTTTAGCTTTAAACATAATTTTAAGGGGAGAGAAAGCTTCATTTTCAAATGAAACTCCACCTATGAATATATAACCTCCTTCTTTAGATATGTCCCGGTGATAATGATCAATTTTTATGTGCATATAAACAACTTAATATTTCCTCTCTTGTTAAGATTAGCCACTAGGATTTTTAGCTTAACTACTGCAATGAAAAAGCATTTACTTTTTTTAAAAGATGTTGCATAGAAATGAGGTAAAGATAAGTTAGTTAGGGAAGAAGGTTGTGCTTACAGAAGAGATTACAGTCCGGAATTTCTGGTGATATGGCTGAGATTAAAGACTGGGAAAAAATGAATAAAATGTTGGTGTGGGAGTGTGTGGAGGAGAAAAGAAAAGTGAGCAGAACATATCGAAAATGCTCATCAGCAAGGAGGATTCCTGCAACAACAAGGGAATATCAACAGCAGGGACCCTGGGAATTAGCCTGCTAATTCTGTTCTCAGAACAGTTGATCCTTGGAGATAAGGATCACCTCACTCCTAGCAGTAGTTAGGAAGACCAAGAAGACATAGCTTTCCATAAGGATTTAGAGCAGTGGTTCTCAACCTTTTTAATGTCGCGACCCCTAACCGGTCGTAAGTCGAGGACTACTCAACCGGTCGTAAGTCGAGGACTACTCAACTGGTGCAGTACCGTTTGCAGAATGGGACTTTTGGTGGGCTCAGCAGGGCAGAGACAGCCTGGACAATTCCTATTGGCTTTTCAAAGCCAATAGAATTAGACTCTATTCAAGAGAGTCTATTCTATTGGCTTTCAAAAGCCAATAGAATAAAAGGGAGTAGCACAGCTAAGGAAAAGGGGAAAAAAATGGCGGACTGCGTTGTTTGGCGACCCCCGTTTGACCCCAAATGGGGTCCAGACCCACAGGTTGAGAACCACTGATTTAGAGAGATGGAATGTATGATTTACATTCTCTGAAAGTGACTTTATGGATTAGGAATGTGTGGTTGAAAATATTGTAATTTAGAGGCAGAGGGTTGTATCATTTATTTTCCACCTTAATTATCATGTTGAAATTTTGCAAGCTATTCAAACCTGATATAGAAGCCTATGTGATGAATTATAAATAAATATATAAAATAAAAGTTATCTTTATGGTAACCGATCTGTGATAGAGCATGCACTGATCATATAGCTCAACATTTAAAACTGTAATAATGAAACCATACTCTAAAGGCAATCTTTTGGTTTTCCTGGCTGCATTCAATGATATGGATTTATCTTAGGCCACATGTAGTTTTAACATTATTATGTGATTTATATACTTTAACTATATAATATATTATAGTTAATGTATATAAATCACTAATAATGTTGAAATTTTATGATCTTGTGGGACTGCATTACTAATTAATCAGGGCCACATGGGCCATGGGTGGACATACTTGCACTGAACAA
The DNA here is from genome assembly GCF_016545835.1 of Crotalus tigris. NCBI lineage: Eukaryota > Metazoa > Chordata > Lepidosauria > Squamata > Viperidae > Crotalus > Crotalus tigris. Next base: position 713,886 of record NW_024098074.1, on the reverse strand, counting down.
ATACAATTTTAATGCACTTGAGAATGTAATCCCGAACACAGATATAAGGAGAAGGGATTTGTCATTGTTGTTAAATCGCAGCTTCCCCCCCCCAAATATGCAAGTGACCCAGCCTAGTTAAACCTTGTAAGAGCAGTGAGTCAGGAATGTTCTACAACAGACTTTAACTGCAATATTCAAAAAAAACTCCATTTCCCACCCTGTAACTCCATATTTAAAACCTGACATTTTCCATTTATAGATGTGTCCTTCTGAGTTTTGAATTTTTCTGAGTTTTGGATTTTTTTTAGCATCCTCGGCTCCTTGGGCATGGAAATGGATAGAAATGATTATGAGACATTTTACCTACAAACAGTTTGTCTGCTCAGAAAGCACTGGTGTGAAATTAGGCCTTGGGGGTAAGACCATGCACCAATCATATATATATATATCATATACACACACTTGTACACATACCTATAACTTTCCAGCAGAATAGAAGGAGTTTAGGACCACGAAAAGGCAGGGCCCTCAGAGCACAAAGGAAATAAGAAGCGGGGAAGGGGTGCATGGCTTCCTTGCCTACTTACGTTGGTTCTCATAAGTTCATCAAGTGATTCCTGCCCCAGAGTTCTCATAAGCAAAGAGGAATTAATCCTTCTAACATGCCAGCATGTTTTCCTAACATCCTAGCCAGAACCAGTTTCTCAGCTATATGTGTTTATTTATACTTCATTCTGTCTAACAGGAGACTGTTAAATAAAAAGGTTTCCTCAGTCTGGCTGCTCCAGATTTATTGAACTTCAACTTCTATAACTTCCCACAGGTTCTACAGATCCAAATGGCCAAGAAGTAAAACTGAGTCCTCTGCAATAAAGTATATTTTTTTTAAAAAAATGTTAATCTAGTGGAATTAATCGTGCCTCTGGAAGATTCTAATATCTGAACAGTAAAGAATAACTCTGGATCAATGTGTTGAAGGAAAAGTCTTCATCATGGTTCAGTCCAAGCCGGGAATAAGCAACATGGCGATTGCTTTAGAAAGAAGGTTGCAGTTTATTGAAGAGGAGAGCCAGACAGAAAGATGGCTCTGGAAGAAAAGAGAGTGAGCACATGTAGGGAATGGGTTTTTATACCTTCTTGAGCCTTTGTTTGGAGTTGTTCCTGTGGCATGAACTTTGACCTGAGTCTGAGTGTGCCTTTCTGGTATTCTGATGGTGGTGGGTTAATCCTATTACCGTATATGCCGGCGTATAAGACGACTTCTGGAAGCGCTAAATTCGGCGCCAAAGATGGGGGTCGTCTTATACACCGAGTTGTCTTATACGCCAGAAATACTGGTAGTTTTCGGCGTATAAGACAACGTTCTAGGAATGCGGCTCGGCGATAAAGACGGGGGTCGTCTTATACGCCAGGTCGCCTAATACGCCGGCATATATGGTATGTCCCCAAAATCAATCCTGCTTCCCTGTGGCTGTGGCTGATGACTCTTAGATTTTTGGTGTGTTGATTCTAGGGATCTTTCTTCCTAATCCCAGTTTCCTGATTCCAGTCTTTCTGACAAGATTATCACATCTGCAATTCTGCAGATTTGGTTTCTGTTTGGAACAGAGAGACTTGGGGGTTGGATTCTGTTTTTAAAATCCTTTAGGGAAATATATTCTGCCTTTTAAATATTTCCAAAAATATTTCTTTCTCTGGGGGGGGGGGCTGACTTCCCACAATAGCAAGAAAGGTGGTTGCAGACTTCCAGATAAGGAATAATCTCCTCCAAAACACTGATCTGATAGAAGAAGAAGGAGGAGGAGGAGGAGGAGGAGGAGGAGGAGGAGGAGGAGGAGGAGGAGGAGAAGAAGAAGAAGAAGAAGAAGAAGAAGAAGAAGAAGAAGAAGAAGAAGAAGAAGAAGAAGAAGAAGAAGAAGAAGAAGAAGAAGAATTTTTAAGAAAAGGGGAAAGAAAAAAGAGAAAATGGAAACTTACTAGCGAAGAAGAACAAAATAAGGGAAAAGAAAAATAAAACACGTAGAAAACCAAGCATCTTAGGATTTGATTAAAATATACAACATTTCCTTAATTTGTTGTGTAACTAAACTTACCATATCATTTTAAAGGCTACCAATTATTGCTATTAAACTCCAGTTAATATAAGAATATCAGCAGCAACAACCAATGTAGTATAAATAATAAAGTGAGATTTCCTGTCCAAACAATAAAGTCTTGATGTTAACAAAACCACAAATTTCAGATTTGGTAGAAGTTTATATATAATATTATAAGTAAAAAATGTTTGCCAAGTTGAATTAAATTCCATGTCAGACTTACATTTCAAGACAAGGTTGTTTTAAACATAATCCCGGACTTTAGCCATTCTTCTGCAGAAGTATATTGATTGTACTTTTCAATGAGAAGCATAGAATATTTTTGCAGCAGTTACCATGAAGAGAGCTAATTCAGTGCACTTTGCAGAAAGGTAAAATTTAGAAAAATAGGTGGTTGGAAAGGAAATTCAGCTTTTAAATTTTGTTTCATTCTATTACAAACCATTCTCCAAAATTCAGTTTTATAACAATGTCACCAAATACAGAAGAATGGTCCCATCTGATCATTGTATTTTTCAACCATTTTTAGAAAATAAATTGTCCATTTTAGCAATTAATACAGAGGAAATCCTTGCTTATCGACTATAACTGGGACCAACAACTCCATCACTAAGCACAGCAGTCACTAAGTGAAACATCATGTGAATGCACCAGAATTATGACCTAGCTTTGGCTCCCATCATTAAGTGAATCACTGCAGTTGTTAAAGGAAACATCACATGATCATAACATGTTATTTCACTTCCATATTATCCATTAATTCTGCTTGTTTACAGCTAGTTATGAAATCTATGAATGGTGATTGCAAAACACTGCAATGGTCATCAATGCAAGAACTGGCATAACTTCAAACGGTCATTAAACAAAGCAGTTGGTAAATGAAAACTGCCTGTGTACCAATAGTAAAATATCTTATCTCATTACATTTAATACTCTTCTTCCAAAAGATTCCACTTAGATTTTCATTGAACCTCACAGGGACAGAGAAGCCTATGTCCCAGTTCATTACGAGATCCTTTGTGTGTAAATTATGGATTATAATTTGATCTTAAATAATAACCTAGCTTGTTTATATTTTTGTTGAAACTTGAAGTCATTGGCAGACAGACCTCAGGCCTGCTTTTTTGAACTAGACCTCAAGATTTAATGGAAATGCCTTCAAAGAATTCTGAAGCCCAAGAGTGCATTTTTATATCCTGAATAGAGTTCACACAAAAACATACTTCCCGGTTGCCCCAAATTTTCTTCCTCTCAAGAGTGTGATTTAGAATTCAAGAATCATTTTACTGATGATCAGAATAAATGTCCATTTTATTGCAAGTTGCCTGAAAATTCACCAATACAGAACTAGTGTCTATGCATTCCATCTCTAGAAGATTAGATAGACTAGTCAAGCAATTTAAATATTCCTTTCAAGCCTCATTTGAATTCTGGGAAAAGTTAAGGAAAGCAAATCATTTGCGCAAGTCTAGACAACCTTTCAATGGAGTATCTTACTCTCTGGCTTCTTTCATTACCTAAGAACAGGGCAAAGTTTGATAATATTCAAGCTATAGTTACACAATCACATGTCCAAAAGCTGGTTTTCTGATAATCTTCATGCAGATATTCTCATCCTGCCTTTTTATATAAGCTGATGCCATCACCAGACACCCTGGGAAAATTTTTGAGCACAACATCTAATATCTTTAAAAGATGTGCATACATAATGCATATCCACAGTTACGTTCCAATGTTCAAATATGTCAGTCAACCAGCTGACAGCACCTTTTGATGCAGATAAAAATGCCCATTTTTATCCAGGGCTGTACAAAATTACCAACACTGCAAGTTGTCACCTAACGAAACCCCAAGACAAAGGTGAAGGTCGGAGCATCCCGGTCATGACTGGGATGGGCAGATATGGCGGGAGCCGAGGGGCAGGCCATCTTTGGGGAACAAGGACTCGCTATGTTAGAGCGATTCCTTGTTCCGGCCCCTCAAAAGGCTCATCCTGTAGTACTGGTGACAGGGGAGTACAGGGCCCTGATTGTAGGCTGCTGTTGCTTAATGCCAGGTCCGTTGTCAGTAAAGCCCCCCTTGTCCGTGATTTAATATTGGACAGCGGGGTGGACCTGGCATGTATAACCGAAACCTGGCTGGGCCCTGAGGGGGGTGTCTCCCTCTCGGAGATGTGCCCGGACGGGTTTGTGGTGCTTCATCAGCCTCGACATCAGGGCAGGGGTGGGGGAGTGGCAGTCATCGCTCGGAAGTCCTTGAGTCCTCGTAGGATTCCTGCCCCGGAGGTTGTTGGGTGTGAGTCCCTCCTATTGAAGTTGGGTTCACGGGTTCAGTTGGGCTTGCTGCTGACGTACCTACCTCCCAGCTGCATTGCAACAGCCCTGCCTGCGTTGCTGGAGTCAGTAGCCGGGTTGGCGGTGGAGTTCCCCAGACTTATAGTACTGGGGGACTTTAACCTACCATCACTCGGCGATCGCTCAGAGGCGGCGCAGGAGTTCATGGCTTCCATGGCAACCATGGACCTGACCCAGGTAATTCAGGATCCGACTCATAGGGGTGGTCACACACTCGACCTTGTGTTTCTCTCGGGGCAATGGAGACATGATCTGGAATTAAGGGGAATAGAGATCTCTCCCTTGTCATGGACAGATCATTTCCTACTGAGGCTGGACTTCAGAGCATCACTCCCCCATCGCAGGGAGAGGGAACCGACTAGGTGGTTCCGCCCCAGGCGCCTAATGGACCCAGATCGGTTCCAGGAGGAGCTTGGGGAAATACCTGACTCCCTTGTCCACAACTCGTCCGGGTCCCTGGTTGCGGCCTGGAATGAGGCGGCGTCCGGGGCCCTGGATCGAATTGCGCCTTTGCGACCTCTCTGTGGTGGTGGTCCCCGGAGGACACCTTGGTTTACTTAGGAGCTCCGGGAGATGAAGCGCCACAAGAGACGTCTAGAGCGACGTTGGAGGGCCAGTAACTCTGAATCTGACTGATCGCTATTAAGAGCCTATCTTAGGACTTATTTAGTGGCGATAAGAGCGGCAAACCGTGTTCACTTTTCCGCACTTATTGCGTCCGCAGAATCTCGCCCGGCCGCCTTGTTTAGGGTGACCCGCTCCCTTCTTAAAGTGGAGGAGGCGGAGGAACCCTTGCAGGGGAGAGCTGAGGAGTTTGTTCAGTTTCTGTCGGACAAAATCGCTCAGATTCAGAGAGACCTGGACTCCGACTGGGCAGTGCCAGCCGAGTTGCCAGGGGCTGGTCTTAGTCATGTTATCTGGAGCGAGTTTGACCCTGTGACCCCTGATGAAGTGGACAAGGCCATGAGGGCAATGAATGCCGCCACCTGTTTACTGGACCTGTGCCCCTCCTGGCTGGTTTCTGCCAGTAGGGAGGTGACACGAGGCTGGCTCCAGGCGATAATCAATGCTTCCTTGATGGAGGGGTCTTTCCCGCAACCTTTAAAGGAAGCGGTGGTGAGGCCCCTCCTCAAGAAGCCTTCCCTGGACCCAGCTGTTTTGAAGAACTTTCGTCCCGTCTCCAACCTCCCCTTTGTGGGGAAGGTTGTAGAGAAGGTGGTGGCGTCTCAACTCTTGCGATCCTTGGATGAAACCAATTATCTGGACCCTTTTCAATCTGGTTTCAGGCCCGGCTACAGCACTGAGACTGCTTTGGTCACACTGACCGATGACCTCTGGCGAGCCCGGGATAGGGGTCATTCCTCTATCCTGGTGCTTCTTGACCTCTCAGCGGCTTTCGATACCATCGACCATGGTATCCTTCTGCGTCGTCTCGGAGAGGTGGGGGTGGGCGGCACTGTGTTGCGGTGGTTCTCCTCCTACCGCTCTGACAGGTCGCAGTCGGTGTTGGCGGGCGGACAGAGATCGACCCCTAGGCGCCTCGATTATGGGGTGCCTCAGGGCTCGGTCCTGTCCCCCCTCCTTTTTAACATCTACATGAAACCGCTGGGTGAGATCATTCGGCAACACGGGGTGAGGTATCATCAATACGCGGATGATACCCAATTATATATCTCCACCCCGTGTCCTTTCAGTGAAGCAGTCGACGTGATGTGCCGGTGCCTGGAAGATGTGAGGGTCTGGATGGGGGTGAACAGGCTTAGACTCAACCCTGACAAGACCAAGTGGCTCTGGGTCTTGCCTCCCAAAGGCCAACTGGATGGTCCATCTTTAGTCCTGGGGGGGGGCAAATTTACCTCCCTCAGTGCAGGCACGCAACTTGGGTGTCCTCCTGGACTCACAGCTAAATCTGGAACAACATCTATCGGCTGTGGCCAGGGGGACTTTTGCACAGGTTCGCCTAGTGCACCAGTTGCGGCCTTATTTGGACCGGGAGGCTTTACTCACAGTCACTCATGCCCTTGTCACCTCAAGACTGGATTACTGTAACGCGCTCTACATGGGGCTACCCTTGAAGAGCGTTCGGAGGCTGCAGTTGGTTCAGAACGCAGCCGCGAGAGTGATTGTGGGCGCGCCGAGGTACGCCCACGTGTCACCTATCCTCCGCGAGCTGCACTGGCTTCCTGTGGGTCTCCGGACGCAATTCAAGGTGTTGGTTATTACCTTTAAAGCCCTTCATGGCATAGGGCCAGGTTACTTACAGGACCGCATTCTGCCACATAGTTCCCAGAGACCGGTGAGGTCCCATAGAGTGGGCCTCCTTCGGGTCCCGTCGGCCAGACAGTGTCGGCTGGCGGGCCCTCGGGGAAGGGCCTTTTCTGTGGTGGCTCCGACCTGGTGGAATCAACTTCCCCCCGAGGTTCGAACAACTCCCACCCTGCCGGCCTTTAAGAAGGCTGTTAAAACCCTCCTGTTCCGGCAGGCCTGGAGCTGATGTCCCCGGGGGGGCCGGGATATGATTGGACTCGCGGTATGACTGTGGTATGACTGCTTTATTTTACTGTTTTATCATTGTTTTTAACTTTGTACGCCGCCCTGAGTCCTTTGGGATTGGGCGGCATATAAATACTGTAAATAAATAAATAAATAAATAAATAAAGCTTGTGAACTGATGTCAATAAGAGTAATTTTGAAACATCTGGTTATGGTGAGTAATCTGTGATGACTGAATTGTATATCGTCTGATGCTCAATGAACAATGAACATATAAGGCAGAAATGAGTGAGTTCCCAACAATGACCTAGTATGGACTCAAGTCCTGCTACCAGACCTTTTAATGGCAGTTCTGATGGCAGTGACTGCCACACTGAGCCAAAGGGGAGACAGTCCCTTCAGTCCTTTCGTCACCTCTTCTGTGTATTTTCTTTTACTCTCCTAAAGACTTGTACAGTCTCTCTTGGCTATCTCTCAGTTCCAAGAGATACAGAAATGTTGTTTTCATAGGAGCTTCTGGCTTGTGTTATATTTCATGCATACCAGCTATAATTACCATATATGCCGGCGTATTAGGCGACCCGGCGTATCAGACGACCGACGTCTTTATAGCCGGGCCGCATTCCTAGAATGTCATCTTATACGCCGGAAACTACCAGTATTTCCGGCGTATAAGACGACTCGGAGTATAAGACGACCCCCATCTTTGGTGCCGATTTCAGTGCTCGCGGAAGTCGTCTTATACGCCAGCATTTATGGGTATTTAATTACTTGTTAAATTTATATGCCGCCCATCTTGCTATTGAGAGCAGTTCTGGGGCTCTTACAATGCAGTAAAATAAGTGTATAAACCAAAGAAATAGTTTTAAAAATTAAAAATACAGGAATTACAGGCATGCAAAGCGGGGTGGTGCCTTCTTCTGTTACAGTCCAACCACTTCCAGCCTGCAACATCTCGACTGGGGCCCACGCCAACTAGCAGAACCAAATCCTAAGGCTCTTTCGGAAGGCCAGAAATCTGTGGGTGGATCTCACTTCTGGTGGCAGGATGTTCCAAAGGTCAGGGTGAAAAAGGCTCTTCTAGGTCCTACCACCTTGGCTGATGGGATCAGCACTGGCTTCTTCTGCTGGAACGTGTGAGATGGGTCATTCCCATTGGGGCAAGACGGTTTATCAGTTATCTTGAAGAACCATTAGTCTCATGTTCATTGTTTGTTTTGCTACATAGCAACTTTTGTTTTCAAAATATGCAAGCAATCCAGACAAGCTAAGTCTCACAAGAGCAGCTAATTAGGAATTGTCTACACTTTTATTGCCATCTTCAAAAAAACACTCCATTTCCCACCCAGCTATCTTCACACTTAGAACTCACCAAAACCTGACATTTCCCATTCAGAGATGTGGCCTCTGAGTTTTAGATTCTTTAGCGACCTCAGATTCTTGTGCAGGGAAGGAGATAACAATGATCATGAGACCTATCTTACCTGTGAATAGATTCTCTGTTCCAAAAGTTCCAGTGTGGAGTTGGACAACAGGATTAAGTTTGCTTAAGCATTACCAGTAACAATTGTGTTGGTGGCAGTAGCCCTTCTGGAATCTTCTGGAGTAGGCAATCATATTAAGCCAATTAAATTAAATTAAATTCCTGTGCTCCTAGACCTTGTCATTGAGCTGATTTACAGTTACTTTTGCTACTAGTGCTGGAAAATTTCAATCTTAATGCCTGAAGGGTGGATTAAGGGAAGTTTTGGGTAACCATGGCCTCCTTGATAACCATGGGCCTTTTTCAAGTAATTTCTAGTTCAATTCATATAGAGATTCTTTTTTCAAAGTAGACACTATGTGACAGTATATGTAATAATGAATCCTTTGTCATGTTGGGTGATTTCCTGGTCCAGGTTAGATTTCTCACTGTCTACTGCTTCTGTAGGACAGATGGGGCCACTGATATCCAGATGGATTCCAAAGAGTACTTGAGGACTTTCCCAACAATAGACAAGCACTTGGTGGACTCTTGGAATCAGGAGGCAACCAGAGCAATAGCAATAGCACTTATGTACCACTCTATAGTGCTTTACAGCAAACTCTGAGCAGTTTACAGAGTCAGACCCCCAACAGTCGGGGTCCTCATTTTACCAGCCTCAGAAGGATGGAAAGTTGAGTCAACCTTGAGCCGATCAGGATTGAACTCCTGGCATTGAACAGAGTCAGTCTGCAATATCGCATTCTAACTACTGCGCCACCACACCACCAGAGCATCTGGTATGATTGTTCCCAAGAAACTCCTTTGTTGACTGATCCCAAGGAATTCCCGGAGGTTCATTTACCACCTGATCTTATTACTACTAGGTGAGATTACTGCAATGCCCTTAACATGGAATTGCATTTGAGAGCCACTTGGAAACTATAGTTGATTCAAAATGCAGCAGCCTGCTCGCTGACAAATGAGGATTAGCACAATTGTAGAACCTCTGTACTGCAGCTACTACATTGACGACCAATAGGTTTCCTGGTGGCGCAATTTATAGTGCTAGTGTTAACCTATAAAGCATTATATGAATTGGTTCCTAAGCACCTCCCCATAGAGGCAACTCTGCTGGTACATGCCTCCCAGAGAAATATTTTACTTGGGTTCCCAGTTCTCTGAGAGGAGAAGGCAAGGAGATACCACTTATGAAAACCTTGCCAAGATAATTACAGGGTTTTCTCTATGTAGCATTCAAGAATTCAAGGCACAAATAGGATTTCTCCCAAACAGATATTGCACTCATGGCAGTCATTTGCCAGCAAGGCTCTGTAAGTAACTGAGATGGGATCTTTCGCAGCAGAACCAGTGGAACAGCTTTCAGTGCATCTATGCAAATTTTTCGATAGTTGGACAAGGGCCTCCAAGATGCTGTGCAGGCCGTCAAGAGATCCAGCTGCCTCAATGCTCTGAGCAATAAACTGGGTTCCCTTGTTCTAGTATTCAGTATGACAAAGGGTTTTCGTGCCAGAACATCTGCACACTTTCTTTCCCTTTAAATTCTTCAAATGTAAAAAATAGTCTCATTATTTTTCTCATTAGTCTCATTATTTTCCTCATTAGGAATCATTCATTCCTAATGAATGATTGGGAAAAAGTCATTTTCATCACAATGACAGGGTTGATTTATCAGTTCTCCCATGGCTCACTCGCAGCCACAGAAATGACCCCTGGGAACCCAATTCTTCCAAATACAGACATCCACCTTTTCTTTCTTCAGGCTTGATATGTCTTCAGAAACTGCTCAATGCACAGCTTTACCAGGATATCAATGCCTGGTAAAACCCCTAAACACAGGTGTTAAGCAGCATTTCTTTTTTATTGTATACATCAGTGGTGGCGAACCTATGGCACATGGCACTCGGAGCCCTCTATGTGGGCACACGTGCCGTTGCCCCAGCCTCACCTCCCCCACAATCCCCTCCTCACCAGCAGCCCTGCTGGAGGAGAGTCGCCCCCGAGCGTGGCCCACGTGGAGCAGCGCAGCCAAGGACATGGCAGCCACTTGATGCTGCGGGGCACGGGCAGAGGGCGTGGCCACCATGGCGCTGCTGGGCTGACTGGGCGATCTGCGGTGGGCCCTGGAAGTGTTGAGTGGCCCTGCTGGCAGGCGGGGCAGGGGATGGGAGGGCAGAGTGGGGGGGCAGAGGGTGGAGTGGGCGGGACCAGTTTTTGGGCACTCGGTCTCTAAAAGGTTCGCTATCACTGGTATAGATTTTAACCCCGTGATTTATGAAATTCAAGTCAATGAAACACCTTTGAGACTCAGCAGTACAAGATGTTTATTAAGTAATGTGGAAATAAAAAGATAAAATGTGAAAACAACTCCCCAATATATTTACTAATATATTATTAAATTACAAAAATACCCAAACAGCCTTAAATCAGAATCATGGCATCCGGATTGTGGCTAGGTACCATAAGCATTTTAACCCATATTTACCTACACAGCAAGCCCTTTGATTATAATATGGCTCATTAGTGCACCCTAGAGGACTAGTGAATTTCTCCAGTATTAGGAAGCTGAAATGTATCTTCTGTTTTGATTCTGATTTTCTATTATTTCTATTTCTATGCAAAACTCATTCTTTTTGATAAAGCAGCTCGTCTAATTTGAAGTAAGACATTATTTTGCCATTTCCATTTTCAGTCATTAAATGTGTTGGTTTATCTTCTTATCGATTGTCTGTTGTTCATGCCATTAGAAATGGAAAGTATTATGCTATTAGATGAAGCATTGGTCACTGATCTCAGATTCCCATTAAAAAGCGTTTTTTAAAAATTTTCATTTGGGCTGCATTTGCTGCCAAAAATAACAACAACAACAAAACATATTCTCAGGGTATATGTGGAATAAAAGGAAAGTCAAGAGACCTGTTAGTCTGTTATTTGGAGAAGAAGGTAAAGATGGTGACAATTGACAGGCAGAAAGATGGAGTATAAAAGACCTGGCTATTCTCCTACACCAGTGTTTCCCAAACTTAACAATTTTAAGGCATGAGGACTTCAACTCCCAGAATTCCACAGCCAGCAATGCTGGCTGTGGAATTCTGGGAGTTGAAGTCCACCTGCCTTAAAATTGTCAAGTTTGGGAAACACTGTCCTACACCTTGGGGCAGGTTGAGAGTGGAGTCCTTATATATGTTGCTGCTTTTGAGTCACAGGAGAGTAAGTGGTCTCTGAGCTGTGCAGTTATGGGACTGCTTGTGGCCTTTTCGGGTGGTCAAAAGAGCAGAGATGGCAGGTGGGGGGAAATGAGGAGTTAAGGGAGATGAAGGCAAGGTAAACCCTTGCTTTAGAAGAACTTGAGCTCAAAGGGATCCGGAGGCTAAATCATATGATGAACAGTGGAGGGAACTAGATATGTCTATCTTAACAAAGAGAAGGATTAGGAGTGATATATTAGCTATCTTCCAGTACTTGAGGGACAGTCACAGAGATGAGGTTGACTTATTTAAATAAGCATCTGAGGGCAAGACAACAAGTAATTAGGCGGAAGCTCATCAGAGGAAGGTCTAACCTGGAAATGACGAATTTCCTGACAGTGAGAACAATTAATCAACAGAACAGCTTGCTTCTTGGCGTTGTTGGGTGCTCCATCCCTGGAGAAGAAAAAATTTGTCCTGGATTGTATAAGGACTCCTGCCTTGGGAAGACCTTGGGAAGACCTTGAAGACAAGAAGACCTTCAAGGTACTCTGGATCCTGTAATCCAGGGGTCTCCAAGCCCCGGTCCGTGGACTGGCACCAGGCTGCGGCATGCCAGAAACCAGGCCGTGCAAACAAGCAAAGCCCCATCCGGAAAAACCTCTCTCCGTGGAACTGGTCCTTGGTGCTCAAAAGGTTGGGAACCTCTGCTGTAATCCCTTAATTCAGGGTAGAGTCAGGCAACTGGTTGGAGCTGAACGTTTACTTGGCCAGATGCCCTTCCTGATGCCACGCGGAGTTCACAGCAGGAGAGAAATATCTGCTGCTACATAGGGTTGAACTGTCAATTTTCCAAGTAGGAGGCAAGCGTCTTCTTTAAGTATGTATATATCTTTTTAAAGTGTGTGTGTGTGTGTGTGTGTGTGTGTATGCGCGTGCACACAACTTTAAAAAAGTAATCTTAAATAAGATTAGACAACTTCATCACCACCTGCCCCCACAATTGTACCCTTAGGACAGTGGTTCTCAACCTTTCTAATGCCGCGACCCCATAATACAGTTCCCCATGTTGTGGTGACCCCCAACCACTTATACATCAGTATAAGGGGTGTGGCCAAAGAAAAGGGGGGAAAAATGGCGGACAGCTTTGTTTGGCGACCCCCATGAAATGGTCGTTCGACCCCAAATGGGGTCCCGACCCACAGGTTGAGAACCACTGCCTTAGGAGAAATAAGATGGCACTCTTAAATTAGAGCTAAATTGCAGAAAGAATGTCATTTCCCTTTCAGACAAAGTTAACAAATGTGCATTTGCATACTTAGTTAATTATATATTATTTTGATGGGAGGTGGGCCTAAGTGGACCCCTAAGAGACCATAAAGGCCTTCTGAGCCTCCACAGTGTCATAGGTGACATTAACTGGTGAATAAAACTGTGAAATATCCTGCAACTTCTTTGTAGCCCTCTAGATGTCAGTAACATTCAAAGAAAGAAAAAGGAATAACTCCTCATACCGCTTTCCCATCTTTGTGTTCTTGAGAAACAGAGCATCCCGTTCTCCAAAGTGGCCCTAGGCTACACTGGCCAGGAATTATGGGAGTTGTAATCCATATTGAAGCGGATGGGCCTAATGCAATGTCTTTGAGTAAATTATGCAACAGTTGTTATGTAATTTCTAAAATTATATAATTTGTTGTTGAATTATCCAGAAACAGATGTGTGCAATTTTTTGAGTGCTTTATTCATTCAGAGTAGACTTTTATTGCACCCCTGCTGCAGAATAAATTCAGACAACTGTTTCTTCCTTTAACTAATAATAGGAGCTCAGAAATCCTGAGTATCTGAGTTGTCTGAAGGAATGCTTTGTTATATACTGACTATGCAGAGATACAGATTCCAAGGGGAAGAAAAAAATCTTCAAAATGCAGTGGATATGCATGTCAGAAGCACCTGCTGGAGACACCTTAAAGCAGACATAGGTAGTCCTTGATGTACAACCATTTGTTTATGATCATTTGAAGTGGACCGTTTGCTTACAACAGCACTGAAAAAAGCGACTTACAACTGGTCCTGGCACTTGCAACGATCACAGCATCCCAATCATATGATCAAAATTCAGATCCTTGGCAGTCGACAGTTGGCAACTGCGTTTACCATAGTTGCAGCATCTCGGAATCATGTGATTGCCATTCCCAGCCATCCGTCCCAGCCAGCTTCTATCAAGCAGTCAATCAGGGAACCTGGATTCATTTAATAATTCCACAATTCACTTAATAACTGCAGTGATTCGCTTAATAACAGTAGCAAAAAAAAAGTTATAAAATGGTGTGATTTATTTAACAATCGCCTTGCTTAGCAATGGAAATTCTGGTTCCAGTTGTGATCGTTAAGTCGAGAACTATCTGTAGCCTTTTCCTGGGTTTGTGCCAATAGCCTCTGCAGGATAATTTGTAATCCCAGACAACAGTTTATTTGGATGATAACATTCCCCGAAGGCAACACACACACACACACACACACACACACACACACACACACATGCTCTGAATCAAATTTGCCTCTCAGATGCAGATCTCCACACAGCCCTAATATAAACATGGTTGTTTCATGGCCCCATGCATTCGCTAATTGCATATTTTATGGTTACATCAGTAAAATTTATATCCCACTCCATTTCCTCCAGGTAAAGGTAAAGGTTTTCCCTATCCAGTCATGTCCATCTTTAGCGGGTGGTGCTCATCTCAGTTTCTTAGCTGAGGGAGCCAGTGTTGTCTGAAGACATTTCCATGGTCACGTGGTCAGCATGACTGTACGTTGAGGCACACTGAGCACTGTTACCTCCCCACCGAAGAGGTACCTATTTATCTACTTGCATTTACCTGCTATTGAACTGCTAGGTGGTCAGGAGTTGGGGCTGCTATTGAACTGCTAGGTGGTCAGGAGTTGGGGCAAGTAATGGGAACTCACCCTCTCACGTGTTGCTCAGGTCTTGAATCTGGGCTTTCAGTTTTCAAGTTGACAAGCCATTGTGCCCCTCTTCCTCCAGATATTCAAGCCAATTGTCGTCTGGAAAGCTTGGGTGGCTTTCAGAATCCTGCTACACAGATAACTGAATGTGAGACTCTCTCTTATTGAAGTTAGAGAGAATTTGGATTTATTGTTGCTACACTGGCCTCCCTGATATACAGTGACATAATCCCTTGAACTACTGGATTCTGTCACCAGGTTGATGGTGGAGTTCCAGTTCTTTCTCCTGGCAAAATCATTTTCTGACTGTTTTTCAGCTGCCTGGAAATATTAGAGGATCTGCCCTGGGAAACTAAAGGACCCTAAGAGGTTCCAGGGGGAATGTGAGATTTCAGCCCAGAATCTAGTAGGTAGTTTGACCAAGATCTCAGTCTTGGCCTGAAATGGATTAGTTCATTCCTATGCAGCTATCTGTGTACCTCAATCCTGGGGTATTCGTTGGTTTTCTGAAGCACTCTCGGAAATGAAATGACAGGAGAGTACCAAATGCATGGTTAGAAATAAACAAAAGAAAAAAAACAAGAAAGAATCCAACTAAACATGGGCAAGAGCCCATATTAGGGATTACACTGTGGTAATGAATGCAGTAAAACACTGGGGGGACTTTTTTTCACTGTTATTGCATCTGCTGATACTGTCCAGCAACCTTTTTCAAATGACCCATTCTTTGCTGGGGCGGGTTGAATTACAGGACCAGCTCCTGGCTATCTGGTGAATAAAGTCACTCAAATTCTGAGTTGATTTTGGCAAATCCTACCATGTGACAGAAGCATGGTCTTGCATGATTAGCTGAAATTAGTTTGAACCTGTAACTCCTAGAGAAGTAGATAGGTCCTTAAGACTATTAATCAAGCTACCTGTTTATTAGGTCTATGCCTTTCCTGGCTGGTAAGGCTGCCAGAGATGTGACATGTGGTTGAATCCATGCAGTGTTGTCAGCCTCTCTAAGGGACGGGGTGATTCTGCTCATCTTGAAGGAAGTGATGGTATGCTTCCTCAAGAGACCACCACTAGACATAACTGTCCTGGACAATTTTTATCCCTTTTCCAAGTTTCTATTCTAGAGAAGGTGATTATGCTGCAACTTCAGAAGATCTTGGAAGAAACAGATGATCTAGACCTTTTTCAGTTGTTTTTCTTCTTAGACAGTCCAGTGTTGAGTAAATGCATGCATCTCCAGCAATAAATTGCTCTAAGTCAGCTCTAAGTAGCCAAAATAGCATTAAGTCATTTGAATTAGTGCTGAATCTAAATCTTCTACAACCTCAAATTACTGCAATTCCCTTTTTTGGCACCCCATTAGATTCACTGGGAATTACTTTGCTGGGCCCTCAACTTGGTATGTTTTATCAGGCTCAAAACCATGGCAATTTTTCCAACTATAAGGAAGGAGCTTTCTTCACCTTCTTTCTCTCAAACATGATATCTGGGCTGAGTTGCCTCTTACTCTTCTGGAATGTACACCCTCCCTTCTGGGGATCCACCTCTTCACTACATTCCCCTATATGATTGATCAATATCATAGGTTATTCCCTAAACTGGTTGAGACTGAATGTGATATAACTCAATTTTTCCTTTCCTTTCCTTTGGATTCTTCTCTGTTCTGCTGACAGATCTTGAAGACTTGGAAAAAGGGGGTTCTAACAGCAAAAAGTAACTTCTGCTTTATCCTCGTGCCTTCCAGTTGCCAAAGGTTTTAGTATTTAAAGATTGTGCAACTGAAACAAATGTACTTTTTTAAACTAAGAAAAAGCTTGTGAGTGGTATGCGCAGACATTCTCAGTCAAGTTCCTAAATAGCTTTTTTTCTATATTCTGTTGACGCAGCTACTTGATAAAGTACTGTGATAAGTTCTGGAAACAGAAAAAGGTGGACATTTTTGCACAAAATGTATGTTAATTTGTGTTTAATATGAACATAACACCTGTATGATGCGAGAATGCACATTCCATGTCTCTCTACATTCTACTCACCATTAATAATATCCATATGTCATATAGACAAATTGTACAAGGCTCAAGAGGCCACTTATGGCCATGGTTATGAAAATGCTGATGAAGCATATGAGTGTTGAAGTGTGCTAAGCCAAGAACAAGCACTCTGCAAGTATTCAAGCAAAGATTCATGCTGTCAATTAAAAATTAATAATTACACTTGATTCAACAGTCCAGAACAGATAATAAGTGCTAGTAGGCTTGTGCTGGGGAATGCCTCATTGCACTTAAAAGTTAAACGTCTTGGTCTTATCTCTCACTTTAGAGATTTGAAAATTATAGCAACGATTACATTGGCACCCAAAGTTTGTGTCAGCAGACTGCATACGACTCCTAAGTGACAAGATGTGGACTACACTGTATCTCTAAATCAAAGATCGTAGATTGTACAAAATAGGCTAAGTCTGGCTTTGGTTGTAGTACAGGCTAAGATGTGTCAAAATTGACTGGTGTCGTCTTTTCCGTTATCATAGAATAGAATTTGTACAACGAAGGCTGATAACTAGTCTATTCCTTCTCTTTCTTACTAAAAAGTATTTCAGTGTGCAAAAAAACAAACCATAATGGGTGCTAGAGGCCAGTATCTATCAGTTGATGGCTATAGCATAAGACTATGGTGAGGAATGAGGAAGGAAGGAAGGAAGGAAGGAAGGAAGGAAGGAAGGAAGGAAGGAAGGAAGGAAGGAAGGAAGGGGAAGGGGAAGGGAGGAAGGAAGGAAGGAAGGAAGGAAGGAAGGAAGGAAGGAAGGAAGGAAGGAAGGAAGGAAGGAAGGAAGGAAGGAAGGAAGGAAGGATTGTTGTGTACCTGTGAAACTAAGAAAGGGGAAGGATATAATAGAACTAAACGAAAGGAGTCTGATTTTATGAAGTGAAACTGATTAATACATGCAGAGAAGTTGAACTGTGAATAAAAGAGCTAGAGTGTATATCAGAAAATGTCATCCAGGTGTTGTGGCTATGTATGCAAGTAGAAATTCATAGGTCGGTGATAGTTTCACCTTATTGTCTAGTGAATGGAGCTAACAGAGGAACTATATTGATCCAATTCAGGGGGAAATTGTTCTGTTAAATGACATAAAAGGATGGGTGGGAACGAGAAAAGAACAAAGTGATTGGGCCATTTGGAGACCCAGGAATAAATGAGAATGGCCGCTGAGGACCTGAGAATGGTTTGAGAATCTGCTCAGAAAAAGTTGTTGGTTTCAGGTATGAGGTTTAAGTAAAAAAAGAAAAATATAGTATTCATACAAGCACATAATGAAATACTATATATAGTAATCTAAAAGCATTATTGATTTGGTTACAATGAAGGATTCATAGAATGAAAACAAAGTTATAAATGCTGGGAAAACGTTGAAGAATGGAAAGCTTCCTTCATGGATGGTATAACTGTAGTGTAGGACGCTAAGAAAAAGACGCAGGCAGGCATTTCTTGAGCAGAGGTTTGAAGCTGCAGGACACAGCTTGACAAACTCTGAGTTTATTGCTTCTTATATACTTGTTACATACATAGGCTTTACCATTAAATGCTGACAAAGGTTTCTTCACTGGAAAATGTCTTCATGTAAGCAACTATTTTCTAGTAAAACATTACATGGTCAGAGATCAGGTAAAGAGCAAACAGGAGAAAGAACTAACAAAGACAGGAAGAGATAGGAGAAGGAACTAAGCATATTATCTGTTTAGATAGGTAAGGCATTAAGTCAAAAGGGTATGAACTTCTGGCTGCTTCATTAGGACAAAGGGTATCAAAAGGTTATGAGGTTTGTGGGGGGGGGGAAAGCATGGCAGTTTGCTGCGCGTGCAGATTCCCCCACACTGTAGGAATATTAAAACATGGGTGTAATTTGTTTCCTTAGTTTATTTGGTGTCTTGCAAACGTTTGGCACAGTTCTCATTAATTCTGTGCGAAAGGTTACAGTAGACCAGTGATGGCGAACCTTTTAGAGACCGAGTGCCCAAACTGCAACCCAAAACCCACTTACGCATTGTTGAGTGCCAGGTGGGTGTGGCCCATTGGCTGGGTGTGGCAAATTGGGTGGGCATGGCCCATTGGGTGGTCATGGCTGCGGTGGTAACGGCAGACTTGGTGGGACTAAAAAGTTCAATCAATTCCAACTTTGCAAGACCTTTTTTTGTCCTGCGAGAAGTTGAAATTGACTGATTGAACCTTTTTTTTTTTTTGTACATGGCAGTGGAGGCCTAAAGCGAAAAGGTTTTATAAAACCCAGCTGAAGGGTTTTTAGAGGGCTCTGAGTGCCGCCTCTGGCACCCGTGCCATAGGTTCGCCATCACTGCAGCAGACTGTATTTGGGAAAACAGCCTGGCTTTATGCTGGGCAGATGTGCAGCCAGATTTTGGTATTTCAGCAAGTCATTTAGAATGAGGGGGGAAATGGTGTTATCTGCCGATTTAGACAGAGCACTTATAAAGTGAATAAGTATGAATAAAGGAATGCTTTGTCCAAATATGGAGTTGGTTCAGTTGTTGAATGCAATTAAAACTGTGTACAATGGAAATGCAGCATGTGTCTGAATGAAATGTTTATTGAATGGTTCAGCACTCAGCAGGATGACAAAGGCATATGCCTTCCTGGTTGTTTAATGTATAAATGGATTTATGTAAATTGACGTTTGTGGTGATGTTAGAGGTATGTCCCTTGGAGATATGCACATATGCACACCTCTATGATTATGTGTTTTTAACTGAGAACCCAAATCTTGGCTTTTACAAATGCTTCTCCCCCATCAGACAACATTCCAAGTGAGTGGTGGTGACCAAGCTGAGCCCTGAGGTGGATTGGGGGGGGGTGTCCTTGGCCGGCTGGCTGACTAGACCCCCGCCTCCCAGGAAGCTCCTCACGGGCAGAGAACTTGGGCTGAGTGGTTGCTCCCTGGGTCCTCTTCTTGGGGCAAGAGCTGAGGGTGCTGCCGGTGGGGTCCCCACAGGCCATTGAGAGGCTGGATGCGAGGAGACCCTCTTGGGGAAGAAGTGGGGCTGAAGCTGAGAGGGGTCTTTACGGATCCACACGGAGATGGAGATGGGACTTACTGCCTTCCAGAGTCGAAATGCCAGAAGTTCCATCTCACTGGGTGGTTGGTTCTTAGAAAGAATGAGAAGTTCTCCCCCAGAGATCCAGACGGTGCCCCTCTGTGGGTGGTCTTGAGGACCCCCAAATCCTGGCTTTGCTTTCAGACTGGTGGAGCTGATTGGATTTTGATGACTCTCAGTGGCAGGATTTTTCCTGCTCTTTGCTATTGCTTAGGATTTGGGGGGATACTGTAAGGCCAGAGTCTTCTGGAAGGGGTGGCCTTAATGATGTGGGTGCTCCATCACTAGAGCCTGGACAGCCTCTTGTCCTGAATGGTATAGGATCTCCTGCTTGAGCAGGGGGTTGGATTAAAAGACCTCCAAGGTCCCTTCCAACTGTTATTTTATTCTATTCTGCTGCCTTTTTTTTGTACATTGGGCCAATCTTTTGCAAGCCTGTGGCTTAGGCTAATAGTGGTGCCTTCACTTTTATTTAAATTATCATTATTCAATGGTTTTCCATGGGTATTTTATTTCTGCCCCCCCCCCTTCTGCTGCTAACAATTTAAGCAGGACAAATTCAAAACAAAGAGATGTGTTCACATCCTTTCTGAAATACAAAATAAATGGAATTCAGTCTTTAAACTGCATATAGAAATCCTGTAATTGTAGGATAAAAAGCTTCACATTTGTGATGTAGGACAGTGGTTCTTAACCTGGGCGATATTTCCCCCCAGGGGGCGATTTTGTTTTTCAAGGGGGTGATGGAACGAAAAGGGGCGACGTGGGGGCAAAGGAACGAAAAGGGGGCGATATGGGGGCGATGGAGTGAGAAGTTTTGGGGACACTTTTGAGATTTTTTCATACAGTGAATTGCTGTATATCTGTCGTACAAAAACATCAGATGATCGCTATTAGTAGATTGTGTTTTCAAATGTTCCTCCAGCTAGCTTCAGTACAGAACGCTGTGCATATGTGAATACGCATCGCTTATCTTCATGCGTGTTGTGCAGCAGCCTCTACCCATACAATGGCGCGCCATTGGCCAGAATATGGGAGATATGGGGAAAAGACTGGAAATAAATTATTTGCATTGATATGTCCTGATGACAGTTTTAAAGAAAACAAAAAAAGTGTTTGCATAAATTGAAGAATTATTTCCTATGTTGTGATTGAGAGGTTATGTTGGGGGAGGGGGGCGATGACAACTTCCTCATTGGCTCAAGGGGGAGATTCGTTCAAAAAGGTTAAGAACCACTGATGTAGGAGAACATCGTTTTTTCTCACCTATTCAGGAATATTCTCCTTCTATGTTGGGGAAATCTGCTAAAGAAGGAAGGCTTCGCTTGAAGGCTTCAATACTGGGGTTGATCTTTGATATATCTTAATATCTTGATCCCCGAAATGATTTCAGAAAGAGTTGGCAATCAGTGCAAATCTTTCCATATTGGACTTGGATCCGAATACTAGACACCACCCCTAGTTTAATGGGTGCATTTTGCATCAGTTGAAGCTTGTTGAAGCATTGCAATTGACCAGCAGAGAGCACATGTGATGACTAAAGACTGGGTTGATCATTTAAATTTCAAAGGAAAATGAGAAAAGGGGGAAAAAATCAGCTATATTTGAAAACGTCCATGAGGAATAAAGAACATAAATATTTTGCATTGATTAAACTTAATATTTGTTAAGATGGATGCTTTAAATTTGTTTCATGGAATAAATTAGACAACCTAATGCTTTTTATAATAATAGCAGCCAATTTTAATCTGTTTTGACAAAACTATCTCACAGAAGACACTTCCTGACGGCTAATTTATTCAAATCCCCCTGTCTTTCTCCTATGGGATTCCCTCCACCCTTCCATTTAGCAGTAATTATTTTTAGCAACTATTTTAAGGCAACCTTCTCCAAATGATACTCTCAGATATGCTGAATTTTAATTCTCATCCTTCCTAGTCATAAAGTCATGCTAGCTGGGAATTTCATGAAATGATTCTGGATACCGCTGGAGAGAAAAGAAAGAGAAAGACACACTGAAGTCAAACTCAACTCCTGCATCCATGCAGTTCCACCGGCAACTGAGATTTGATGCAGCCTTTGGAGTGTTTTTGATATCACGCCTGTACACACACACTCCAATGTTAACCCTATTTTTCTATTTATTATCTGCAAAGTCATTTTGATTCCCCATGTAAGGAATATTGTTCTCCCTGAGAAAGGCAAGATACCAACCAAAACAACTAGGTCATCTTCTACCCCACCCATGACATAATAGAAATGTGTAAGAAGAGTTTCTAACACATGGGAAGTGCTCCAGAATTTAGAATGCCTGAATGAAGCCTCACCAAAGGATAACTTTAAGGAACAGATGATAGATGCATTGTAATAATTAATCATTTTAAAACAAAAAAAGGACGAGAAATTTAATAGTAAGCAGAAATGAAAGACTGACCGATTTTTTAATTTAAAAAAGCCAAACATTTAATTACATACAGAATAGCATTCACTAGTGAGCTTAAGTGATCTGATTTAGACATGAAAACAGGACACTTTTTGCAACTGCATTCTAATAATACACGCCCTCTTCCAAAAAATCCAAAAAGAAAATTGAAATTTACATCATCTTACAATTAAAATTAGCTAAAATCTCATCCTACCTTAAAGGGTTTGCATGTATACAGTAGAATGGATAACACAGTGGTTTCTTAAAAGTTGCCCACTCCCTTGGAATGCCTGTTCATAACAACTACTTCAGAAACTTCCCTGAGCTTTGAGTGAGTAACTGAATATAGACGATGCTCACCTGTTTTCACTTTTAAATATAAGCTTTCACCCGGATGCAGCTAACTGATCTGGGCTGAAAAATCACAACCTGGCAACTAAGGGCGAGGTTTTGGTGGCTGCTGCCTTTCCCTAACATCTATTGCAGCACTCCCCAACCTTTTTGGCACCAGGGACCAGTTTCACGGAAGACAACTTTTCCATGGGCCCGGAGGGGGGGTATTGTTTTGTTTCACTCACTCGCCCACTACTCACCTCCAGCTGTGCAGCCCAGTTCCTAACAAGCCATGGACCAGTACTGGTCCATAGCCCAAGGATTGGGGACCCCTGATTGATTGGTCATCCAGGTATTTGTACCCCAGATCTACTTAAACAGAATACCTGGATTTATTGCCTTAATCAAGAGGCTCATAGAGAAGACATCTTGATGAAAGAGAAGACAAAACTCTAACAGGTGGGAAACTCTATGTATACAATAAAGTTAACATACTTCATCAAGTCATTTAGTCCCAAAGATTACATGTTGTTCTAGAATGCAAGACTGGGATGGGAAACATTTGGATTTTTCAAAACGAAACATGTCCCGGGTGCTCTTACTACAAAGTGTCTGTGATGAAGGAGCTTCTCTAGTCACACAGTGGATGCTACTGTGGTGTGATCAATCGCAAAACATACACGTTTGTCAAGACACAGGAAGTTGCTTTCTGCCATGCCATCAGGACCCCTCTGCTCTCACAATTTCCCTTTCCTTTTCTTATTCTGCATACTTCCATTTCCAAACAGTTTTGATGCAGTCAGCTGTCATTTTTAAAGAATTATAAATAAATCCTTGGGGGAATGGTAGCTATGTCCAAACAGAAGCTGCCCAATTTTAAACCAAAGCAAGCAGGCAAAAACTCCAGAGTGCCTTTGACAAGAAGGCAGCTGATTTCCAAAACTAGCTGTACTGATGAAGAGGTGTGATGCTTTTATAAGAGTCTGAGAACCTAAATAAGATGTGTGCACTTGTCAGGGGCTAAATTTAATTAAATAGGAATGTCCTAGTTTCTGTAGTCCCACCCATTTAGAGATGTATACCACTGGGTTGTCTGTTCTTATGTGCCTTATAAGTGGAAGATACCAAATTGTCTTCACCTAACCCAGGGGTAGGCAACCCAAAACACTCAAAGAGCCACTTGGACCCGTTTCCCACCAAAAACAAAACACCGGGAGCCGCAAAATCCTTTTGATATCTAAAATGAAGATAACACTGCATATATTCTTTTTTACCTTTATTATAGGTGTGTGTGTGTTTGTGTGTGTGTGTGTGTGTGTGTGTGTGTATATATATGTGTGTGTGTGTGTGTGTGTGTATGTATGTATACACACACACACACATACATACACATACAGGTAAAAAAAGGATATATGCAGTGTTATCTTCATTTTAGATGTCAAAAGGGTCTCTCTCTCTCTCTCTCTGCCTCTCTCTCTCTCTCTCCCTCCCTCTCTATCTGCCCTTGGTCTGCCTGCCACTCCTCTTCCCCCACTCTCTTTCTCTCTCTCTCTTTCCTCTCTCTCTCTCTCTCTCTCTCCCTCTCTCTCTCTCTCTCTCTCTCTCCTATCTGCTGCTCACCTGGCAAGCTTCAAGCTGTTGTCCAACAAGTTCAGGGTAAGCAACCTCCTCTCTTTTATGACTCATGGACTTCAACTCCCAGAATTCCTGAGTCAGCCTAGCTGGGCTATCTAGCTCTCTCCTGCCCTTCCTGCTTCCTGCAGAGACGCAGCAAAGGGAGGAGCTCCGCCCAGAAAGCTTTTCAGCTCCTCGGAGAACAGTGAGTGCAATCTTTTACACACACACACACACACACACACACACACACACACACAGAGAGAGAGAGAGAGAGAGAGAGAGAGAGAGGGAGAGGGAGAGAGAGAGAGAGAGAGAGAGAGAGAGAAGGAAGCAGGGAAGCGCAATTGCCTCTCTCTGTCTCTGTCTCTCTCTGCAAAGGCAGAGGAGGCTGGGAGCCACAGGGGAAGGCTCAAAGAGCCGCATGCGGCTCCGGAGCCGCAGGTTGCCGACCTGTGACCTAACCCAATCATATGAAATACCACATTTTATAGGCAGAAAAAGTTCCTTTCTTGAAGAATCCCTGCCCTTTTCCCCATTAAAGTGATTGAACATGGTTTTCATCTTGTTCAGACGTTGCTCACCCTGTATGGACCACTCCATGTTTTGAACTTAACTCTACAATTGACAGCGTTAACTGTTACAAATGCTTGAAATTGAAGGCAGAAGGCAGTCTATCATATGGAAATATAAAATTTGGCAATATTGTTCAGAATGTCACAGATGGCTGATACTTTTTCTTTGCTAGTTTTGCTGATCAATTGATTTGGGATTGTTCTTGAACACCAGAAGTTAGTTTCTCTTGGGTCATACAAAGTGATCATTCTTGAATGGCCATCAAAGCAAAAACATCCTTACTCGAGTTGGGCATTTATGTAGAAAGGCTTATACACTGTACTGCTGAATCCCAGCCATATTTTGATGCCCTTGCTTCTCCCAGGAATATATATTAGGCCCATTTATGACAATAAACACATTAGCACATATAGCACAGCAGTGAGATGCTTGCAAAGAGAATTATTATTTTTTTTGGTATTTTGAAAAATGAGAACTTTGCAAGCTCAAGATGTTTGTAAACACAGAACAATGTCATCCCTGCAGTAATTCTCAACTCAGCAAAGTGTAAACACTTGAATCTCTGATACTATATAATGGGTGATCTGATTCTGCTGCCATTTGCCATTCTTGAGAACCTTAGGTCATCATTTGAATGGAATAGTGCATATCAGAACAACGATCCACAGGATTAACTACAGATATATTTGCAAAGATAGAAGAGCACCCAACACAACAAATCACCCCGTTTTTATATCTGTTGTCTTATTTCACACCTCTTCAGCAGCAAGCAAAATACCAATGGTGCATATTGGCTGGTATCACAGTGATCCACGAGGGAAGGTATAGCGGGCTGAACATCGAGGAATTCATTCGGCCGGACAATGTGTTTTTTTTTTTATTCTTCAAGCAGTTTTCCTAAGGTTCTGATTCCTATTTTTTTTTTAAAAAAAATGTATATAAATTAATACAGCCTTTTGAAGCTTATAGCTTTTGTTTAACTGTTAAACAAACAGTTGAAGCTTATAAAAATAATTTAATGTGTACAACATAAATTAGTGAAACAATAAAAATCAAAATAAACATGTCTATGGAGATTCTCGGTCATCCAGGTCATGGTTGTCCCAAGGATGCTTTTTGACAAGGCAATTGGACTTTCTTGTTTTTCTTTGAAGACATTTCGCTTCTCATCCAAGAAGCTTCTTCAGCTCTGACTAGATGGTGAAGAATAAAAGGATTTATACACCTTGCAGACAGCTGGTCATTTGCATTGTTTTAGAGCAGTGGTTCTCAACCTGTGGGTCGGGACCCCATTTGGGGTCGAACGACCATTTCACGGGGGTCGCCAAACAACGCAGTCCGCCATTTTTTTCCCCTTTTCCTTAGCTGTGCTACTCCCTTTTATTCTATTGGCTTTTGAAAGCCAATAGAATAGACTCTCTTGAATAGAGTCTAATTCTATTGGCTTTCAAAAGCCAATAGGAATTGTCCAGGCTGTCTCTGCCCTGCTGAGCCCGCCAAAAGTCCCATTCTGCAAACGGTGCTGCACCAGTTGAGTAGTCCTCGACTTACGACCGGTTGAGTAGTCCTTGACTTACGACCGGTTGGGGGTCGCGGCACTAAAAAGGTTGAGAACCACTGTTTTAGAGTCATTGAGGCCTCCTGGTAGTTTATCTGTATCATCAGAGTCACCTGAGTAGTGCAAGTGGCTGTGGAGCCCTCTTGGAACTATTTCAACTCCCCTAAACACTGCTGAAGATGTTACCTAGCCTGATAACAAAACATTCAGAAACCAACCCACAAGCTTGGAGAATGAACCTTCATCCTCATCCTACACCTGAGCTACAGATATTTGCCACTATTACAAAAACAAAAAAGTCCAGTTGCCTTGTGAAAAGGCATCTTTGGGATTAAAATAAACAATTAAAAAAGCATAATTATAGCAATGGTTTAGCAAAAGTTAGTTATAACTAAATAGTTTAGTTATAACTAAATTTAAAAATATTGAAAATTAAAAATACAACGTAACAAACAGTTGCCAAAAAATCAAGCACAGCTCATATTTTAGCCTTTTCTGTTTTTGTTATTTGTTATTTTGCTTTTTGTTCTATTTAATAAAGCACGGTTTCCCAGGTAAACCAGACAGGAAATACAACAAGATGACCTATTCTATTTATTATAAAGTTACATTAACAAAATCTTGCAACTCTGAAAGTACGTATCTCCTGCTGTCTCCTTTACAGCCTAAGAAGCTAAAGAGGTATTCTGGGCCTCTTTCTCCATCCACTGTACAACTGTGGACTATGCCTCCTCTTATTTGACTGTTCCCTAGGCAGAATTTCTTTACTCTGTCTCTCAAGATCTTTCTCACATATATCATTATAAGCACACACCCTCCAAACCAAGTAATCACAAAGTTCTTCTTTAAAAGCCAGCACTGTCGCAATGCTCCCTTAAGAAAATTATCTTTAAAACTGGCCTTGTTACACAAGAAGTCTTTTTTCTAATAAATACATGCTGAATATTCAGCAGAGTGATATAGAGAAAACGTCAGATAAATAAGGGACCAGGTAGCCATTTAGCATTTCTCTTCATAAAAATATATATGTAAAACATTTGCCACTAAGTCTCTCTCAAAATTTCAAGGACAGCCAACACAACTATTCCTCTCAGGTTATTTTTCTTCTTATGGAGATTCCAGATCATTTATCTAGACTAGAGAGATCTAGTCAGGGAAAAGTTACACTATTTTCCCACTGAGATCAATAAGGTCATAACAAATACCAACAAGAAATATATCTTTTCCATGTGACAAAGGGCCAAATTTATTTGAGAATCTATTAGAATTAACCCTCCCGAAAAAGCCAAATGAAAATCAGCTGAATTACTCAGACATAATTAAATAGGGCTATTGTGTGTGGATACCCAATATATGGTATCAAAAAGGTACAGAAAACTTTTAATGCTTTGCTCCCATCTAGTGGCTGTCTAGATTTTTGCAGCCCAGATATGGCAACATTTTAATTGCCTCCACTTCTTCATGAATGACAGCCATATACAAGTACGGAGGTTCCTGGTTCAGGTGCCTAAAATTGCTTATGCTGCTTCCCTATTTCACTCTGATTACACAAGAAAGGTAAAATACATTGAAACACCAAATGCCAACACATTAAACTTTAGTTTATAAAGTATTCACCTGTGAGGCCAAATTAGACTTCAAGCGAAGAAATGCAAAGACAGTATTGCTTTCCTTGGATTCAAAAAATGAGTCGTAATCCTAAAGATAAAGAAAGGATTTTTAAAAAGTATACTTTTAAAATGTTCATCCTTCAACACATAAATATATGTTTTTGGGGTCTCTCTCTCTCTCTCTCTCTCTCTCTCTCTCTCTCTCTCCAGATGTATTTGATTATTTGCCACAATCCTTTGCCAGCATAAATTAAATCAGTGTTTCTTTTACCTTGGCAACTTTGAGATGTGTGGATTTCAGCTCCCAGAATTCCCAATATTGATTATGAAATTCTGGGGGTTTTAGTCTACATGTCTTCAAGTTGCCAAGGTTGAGAGACACTTAGCCATGGATTATAAAAGTTAGTCCAGTACATCATGAAAGTGGGGTATATAGTCAAAATTGCAGTGCGATCAAGCAGTTAAGATATATAAACAAATAACTAATAATGTCCCGCTGGAGATGCAAATGGTGCCCATTTTCCTGAGGTTCTAGAAGGTCTTTAAGAATTGGCTTTGTTCCCAGGTCTGGGGTTCATGTGTTTATGTATTTTCAGGGCCCCTGCTATATTTATGTGCATGTTTGTTTTTATTGTCTTCTGGATTTTGTAGGCTACCTGGAATCCAACAAAGTGCACAACTATAACATATTTAATAAACTACATTTAGAGTTGAAGATAATTCTTTTTTGTTCATTCAAAGTATTTGGTAGAAATACGATAGAAGAAGTTGCAGCGTTTCTCACAAGAAAATGTACTACTTTTCTTATGATATGAAAACACAGGATAAACAATGAATTAAATATTTACTTTCCTTCCTAGTACCACTCCCCCACAGATCAGTATAGATCAAAGGACTATAAATGGCTGCTTAATCTGCTCATCTATTCCACTGTCAGACTGGATACAGAAGTGTAAATAATTAACCACTCAAACCCACTTATAATAAGGTAATTATATATAGATTCATTGTTCATTTATTCCCTGCTTTGCCATTTCACTCAAAGTACCCTGACTTCAGAGACAGCCCTGGGCCACGCCAACACCTTTGAAACAAGTTCTACAACTTCTTCTGGTTTCAAGGTTGATGTGGAAAAGAAAGCAGAGTTCATGATTTCTGACTGTAATGTCTAACTCTTCAGGCCAAACATGACAAACCAGCGTTACTCTGAAACTCTACTGAGTGACTTGAATAATTTACTCCCATTTAGCCAAGGACAGGATGGGATCTCCTGATTTAACAAAACACAAAGCAAAATCTTAAAACAGGTTTTAACATGAAAGCTGAAACACCAAAAGCAGGTTCGCCAAATCCTGTGCCATCATTTTTATTTTAAATTTATTTTAGAACGAATCTGATATATCTGTTCCTTGCCCTGAAATCATGATCTGTCAATTTTAAAATATTTCATATCTATTTATTACCTATTTATTAAACATATTTGTAGCCCACCCACTACCCTGAGGATCTCACATTTCAGATTACACATTACAAAAAAGGACCTATTTTAAGTGGGGTAAGGATGAAATTCATTTCTGCAACTTTATTTTATCCATAGCAGGATATAGCTAGTTACTTTTTTAAAAAAATAATAATAATTTACTTCTATTATTGTGCCACATCAAGTGGAACAAAAAAACTTTCCTTGACATAATACTCAAATTTATATGACCCTTGTTTTCTTTATTTCTTATTGGCATACAACAGAAAAAAAATCGTCTTCATACCTTTAGAGAACCAGATGCAAAGCCAGTATTTTGCATATAGTGTCCAATCATCATTATTGCTTTAAATTATCACTGTCATATTGATAGCTAATTGTTCTTAGCTAAATATATGATGTAACTCCCATCTATCATGGTTTATAAAATCCAGTTTATTGGTTAGCATATGTAAATTCACTATTTATGGGTAACCTACAATATCATTTATATAGCCATGTGTTTGTGTGATGCGTGAACCCTGTCAGTATTAGTTCACTACAGCACATTGCTTTTTTCCTCCAAATGAAATAAATCTAAAATGGCTCTCCCCTCATGGCAAACAGCAAGCATCTCATTTTCTTTGTCCATAAGCTTTTTCCCTATTGTAAAAACTATCACAGGTTTGTTTTTAGACAAGCTTCTGAAAGTGAACCTCAAGTTCCAACATGAAAGCGGTTCTCCTCCATTAAGGCTCATCAGGATGAGTACAGCCCACTAACAGTCACTTTCTCTCAAACAACCCAGCTCATAGGGCTGTTGTTGTATGGGGAAAACAGAAGAAGGAAGGAGTAATACGTATGTTTGCCACCTTAAATTATTTATAAAGTTACAACGGCAGGATAAAAATCTAATAAAAAAATAAACTATTATGACAGTTTCCCATTCTGTCCGATGTTACAGGAAGTGTATAAATGTAATAAATAAAATAAAAATAAATAATCCAAATTAATTGGAGCGATAAGGCTGAAGAAACATACTTATTGCTAAGTTTCTTCTGAATGCCCAGCATTGTTCTATAGCTCTTCTTCTCAGGCCTTCCCTACTACAATTCAAGATGTAATACTGCATTTACTCCTTTCTCACATAAATTAAAGCACCGTCTTAATCATTTTAATCACACCTCTTAAAATCTGGTATTACTGTGGAGAATCTAGTGCATTAATAACATATAATTCAAATTGTGTATGTTGTTGTTTGAAAGGCTTCTTGTACTTTTTAAAAAATAATTAATATCCTGAAATGAAGCAGATTAACTTCTCTTATCACTCCATTCTAACAGGAAAAACTTGCACTGAATTTCTGCTAGAAAAAAAAGTTGAATTATAATTCAGCATTATTTGACAGTGATCTTTCTCTTCCTCCTTCCCTCCCTCTCCCTCTCCCTCTCTCTACACACACACAAACAAGAGGTCCATATGCATTATTCTCTTTCAAGGCCAGAATGTTGTACCATATGCTGACAAAGAGTGAGAAAAGTATTTAACATTAAAGTGAATTAAATATTCAATAAAATATTTAATACATGTAATAAAAGTTAATAAATTCAGTAGAAAAGAGAATAGGAAAGGAAATTAACGATAGTTCACACCAATACCTTTCTCTATACCTTTTCATTCTTTTTCAAATATCTTCACTTTCACACATTGCTTCATAAGTTGCCTTTTATTCTCTATAAACTTTTCATTTCTCTCCCTTTGAGAGAATTTTCATTCAACTACTTTCTTGGTCTTGCCTTTCTTCTCAAACTATTCATTCTTCCTTCATATACTTCTTAAGAAATCCATTCTCTTTGTATGACCAAATCATATACAGTGTGGTACTTTGGTACTCAACTGCTTTGAAACTCGTCAAATTTGGTACTCAACACAATTTTCTATTTTGACAGAAACTTTTGTCCCAGTACTCATAATTTGATTGGTATTCACCGCACAAACTACAACTTGTCAGTGTCAGCTGCCTGGTGATTCAGTGCATTATTCCTTATGGGAAAAATTTGTTTGGTACTCATCGTGCCTCTCAGAATCCATTAACGATGAGTACCAAGGTATGACTGTAGATTAAATTATAAAACGCCAATTTGGGGGATTCCTGGACACGCAGTAGAGGGGATATCGAGAGGTGTGAAGTTGGATAGGACTTCTTATAACCAATTGCTTAAATTGGAAGGGAAGGATTGGCAGTTAAAATTGTTAGATGAATTATGGCAAGATAATATTGTTTACTCTTGGTTTCAGCATAGACAATTGTTAGATAGATGGAGTTTAGACCAAAAAGTTGGTATTACTTTAGAAGATGAGAATTTGATAAAACAAATTAGAGATCAAAGTCGAGCTAATATAAAGAGAGTTTATAATGTATTAGTGGAATTGGATTCAGAGA
The DNA here is from genome assembly GCF_016545835.1 of Crotalus tigris. Classification (NCBI taxonomy): domain Eukaryota; kingdom Metazoa; phylum Chordata; class Lepidosauria; order Squamata; family Viperidae; genus Crotalus; species Crotalus tigris. The sequence continues at coordinate 682,200 of NW_024098074.1, read as the reverse complement.
CGGAATTAGTCAAAGATTGTATGATAAACTGGGCCCAAAATTTTCAAGAGCCTTTTACTAGATACATGGGAGGCAATCTGGGTTGGGATTTTACTAGATACATGGGAGGCAATCTGGGTTGGGAATGTGAAGTTTACTCAGGCTCAAAGTTTACGAGAAAATTTTGATAAAATGTTTTATAGGTGGCATTTGGATCCACAAAAATTGTCTCACATGTATCCTAATTTACAGCCTAAGTGTTGGAGATGTGGTTTACTTAGATGCAACCTATTATCATATTTGGTGGATGTGTAGAAATATAAAAGCTTTTGGGATTAAGATTTGGTGGAACATTCAGAAGATTTTTAATAGAAAGATAAAGTTTACACCACAATTATTTTTGTTAGGTATTATTGATGATTGTGATGTTAAAGAAACTATTTTAATGTTGAATCTTATTACAGCGGCAAGGTTATTGGTTGGGCAATATTGGAGGAAAGATTCTTTGCCTACCATAGAAGAATGGTCGTTTAAAGTTTCTAATTTAGCAGAAATGGCCAAAATTTCTGCCTATTTGAAAGATCATTCACAAGAAAGATACATCTCGGTGTGGACAAGATGGATAAATTTTGTTCAGAATAAATATGGGATTAGAAAGTATCATTTAGTTTTTGATTAACTTATAGTTTAAACTGGGAGTTGTTTGTATTTAAGTTAAAGTATTTTAGGGATTTGGTTATTGGTATAGTTGGATAAGCTTAGTTAAAATTTGTTTGCTTATTTTTTTAACCCTGTAATCAGCTCTGGGAAGTGAGGGGGAGGGAGGATTGGGGTGGGGGGGGAGGGAAAGTTATTGTATTGTAATAATAAATTTGTATAAAACTTTTCAATAAAAAAGGTATGACTGTAGATGTCATGCTGTTTATCAATTTTTATTCATTCATCAGTCATTCATTTTTGACCTTTTTTATTTTACCACAAGTGTCTCTTAAGTGGTCCATTCCCATTGCACTCAGCTTGCTTTATGTAATTCATATAATATACAACTCTTACTTCCATGTAATAAAGTAGGCAGGAGTACACTCTGATACACAACGATTTTTGCTTTTAACTTTCATTCCTTGCATTAGACCACATCCCGTACACTGTGTTCCTATTATGGCTTACATATCTTAAAATTTCTTTGTCAACTTGTTCTAATTTTTCATCATTTATGCATAATTTGCATGAATCTTCTCTTCTTTCATCTTCCCTATCAAACAGAACCATCCTGATTTCTGTTATATTAATTTTCAGATTTTCATGTTTGTGGCATCACACAACCTATTTAACATTAATTATAATTCATTCAGGTTCTCAGCCAACATTATAATTCATTCCTGAACCTGTCATATAAAAAATCCCCCAAAACTGAAATCAATCTTGTTCAAGGCCATGTTCTGAACATACACACACACATCTAGAGGCTGAATAACGATGGTAATCTAGTTCTCACATTACATTAAATTAAATGCAAGAACAATCATTTGATGGCTTAACCGTTATAAACAAAGCCATACTATAGGTCCCAGTGCAGGGGTAGGCAACCTTGGCTCTTTTATGATTCGTGGACTTCAACTCCCAGAATTCCTGAGCCAGCATAAAAGAACCAAGGTTGCCTACCCCTGGCCTAGTGCCTTTTGCAGGCCTTATGTTCATTTTACAGTTTTTGTATTATGAACAAGCTCCCCCTCCCACCTTTTACTTCTGCAATAATCCGCATTCCACATTTTACCATGTCACTCTACAAGCATGAATACTGAAGTGATTGGTCCTATTTCTTTTAAGCACTCTAACAAAAACTAGCACCAAAAATAGCACCATATAAATATGTGCTATGGTACATAAAAAGGGATGTGGTGTGAAGCAGGATAATACAAAAGGAAGTAAAGAGATTTATAGATGAGAGAGGAACAGAGGAAACTCATAGGAGTATACAAAGTCTGTTTTTATGCTTAGGCACCCAAGAATTAAAAAAAAAAAAAATCAGGATCCTTTTAATTCTATCAACAGCTAAAATGCCAAATAAAATATCTTAAGACATACATACAGTTCTTAGATTACACAGAGTAATCAATTAAAAAAATAGGAATGATCCAATGAAAAATACAGAAAAGGTGTAAAAACTCAAAGAAAAGAAAAAAAGGAAAGAACTGAGAGAAGAGGAAAAAGAAAGGAAAAAGCAAAAATGGGGGTGCGGTCAATAAAGACCCTCAGAAAAAGAATAACTTCCAACTTTATTCAGTAAAGATACAAATATAAAATAGAATGATTTTATAAATAAAATCATAATGTACAATATTTCTTAAGCCAATGATAGAATGTGGTCCATTTTTTTTTTCTTTTGGGGACTTGTCAAGGTGAGGATAAAATGGGCCTCTGGGAGGCAAATAGGAAGCAAGAAACTGCATGTGGCTAGTTGGCCCACCCATCCCTGATCCAGTGAATGAACTTCTGTCCCATATCAAAATTGATGGCAGCTACTTACTTAAGGAGAGAGAGAAAAAAATCTGCTGCCCCAGCCAGGTGTACTTTGGTTGGCTCCTGGCCAGGGAGCTGCTGGAATCTAGCAAGACAGGCTAGAATCTACTCCAGACAACCTTTCCCACAGTCCCTGCATACTACAATTAACCTACTTAAATTCACTTGCCTATAGTAATTACCTTTATAGGTGCTAGCCAGAATCAAACGATCTGTTCCATTTATAGAAAACAGGAAATGGTAAGAAAAATAATTTGGCAAATCATCAGAGTCAAGCACCCTGTTTCTCAGATAATGAATGCGCACGGGATAATTAAGGCCTGTGAGTTTAAAAAAAGGATTCTTCTCAGCACTGCTTGCAAGTGTTGACCATTTCACACAGACACAAAAATAGCTGTGTAGAATGTTGTAGAAGCATGGTTTTCAACCTATTTGCTGCTTTACTCTATCACCAGCAGCCTTATGCTCTGAAGAGGAGCTTCCTTGTTGAAAATGTAAAGAAATCGAAAGATCTGGTCTTCACTGCTGACCTGTAAAATACCTTGGGCTAAAATATTTTATTCTGCAGCAACTCATGCAGTTAAGCAGGTTTTCATGCAAATCAGCTAGTAATACTTTCCCTCCACAGAAGACATATTTTAAGTTTAACCTTCCAGGAATTTATTTAAGTACACTTTGAACTTTTTAAAAAAAAAAAAATTCCTCATGTATATATGAGAAGTGTCTGCTGTCCTAGCTTTTCCATGTCTATTTCTGCCATTTATTGTCTGCGTTTCTACACAAACAATGGGCTGTCTTTCACTGGCAGAGGATTACACACATTTTTATTGAGAGAGGAATGGTAAAAATGCAGCTGGTTGAATACATAAACAAGGGCAGGGCCAGGTGAGAAAAATGAACGGAAAAATTTAAATCCTCTAACCAAAAACAGTTAAACACGAATCACTGCAATAGACTTTTCTCTCTTAACAGACATCCCAATGCTTTTCAGTTAATTAGACATGTCGTTCCAGTGGCATAATTGGGTGTTGGAGGACTCTGTGGACCTTCAGGAGATGGCTCCAGAAAGTATGCAGCCATCAGAACAGTGAGCCTTAACATCTTTGACCCAGTTATCCTTTTCCTGTCTTAAATAATGTTGTTATCTCCATATCGCTATCCCTACAAAAACCAGAGTCTTTTACCCAAGTGTCTCAGTAGCAGCAGTTTTAAACTGGATCCTCAGCTCACAAACAAACCATTTAAAAAATCACTCCATTACCCCCAGGATATGTTCAAATTACCTCAGGTTAAGAACCATTGCCTTAGCTTAGAACATTGTTTGCTACTTGTAATACAAAATTCAAGCTCTTAAGAAGCAAACAAGTAGGCACAAGAAAAGGAGAATCAAGATGCAAATAGCAAAAAAACAAGGAAACCAATGGGAGACACTAATCCACCTGACCACTAGATGGCAGCAAGGAGTTCACATTTACTGCATCACTTTGGTTTTTAAATCAACTGTCTAAAATGGACAACTGTAAGAGGAAGAAATGATGGATGACCCACTTTTACCCTTAAGCTATTGCCTGAGTGGTTAATGGGAGCTCTATTACTACAAACAACCTTCCTCCTAGTGCAAACAAAGATGACTATTGTTTCAGAACAAGTGAAAGAATGGGCAGTTGTTGTTTAATCTGCCTGCAAATTATCTTTGGCTGTTCTTATGTACATCCCACTAACTATCTGCTGCTTCTACCTCTGGGAGCTCTTTCTGCTAACCCCATCTTATTCTGAACAAGGGCGTGCATTGTGTATTGTTATGATTGTAAAACACCACCTGCAGCCTATTTATCAGTTGGCAATCCGCCTCCTACGTAAGATCAGGAGTTTTCCATTGAACAATGTGTGCAGCTGTAACAAACACACCAAAGTAAACTACTCCCACCAAAGCAACTCTTGACATTTACATGCCCGTGCTTCCCCCCTCCCCCTTTTCCTGAAAGACAACCTTTTGTAAATAAATAACTTGGTTTTCTGATGCTTCTACTTCCTCCAGGGTCAATATGCTACAGAAGTAATGTATTTGCTACAGCATTATTTATTTATTTATAAATTTTATTGGCTGACTACTTTATCACATTATTGTTACCAGTTTAGTTAATGTTGATGGCCCTCATAATCTGTGAAGCCCTGAATCAAATCTGAGACTGTGGGGTACTTGTATTAATCCTAAAAACACTATTGTTTCTACGACCAATTAGAAAACCAGACCAATCATTGTCCATTTAAAGAAATAGTTCCAGGAATATAAAGAGTATAAATATAAAGAATATATATTTTCTTTAAAAATAAATATTTCAACTTTATGGCACTAAAAATTTAGCAAGAGCTCAAAAACCTATGTTAGTATAAGAAAAAAATACAATAGTTTTGTCAATGTTCACACATGGGGTAATATTGTGTCATAGCCAGCTGCTGATTGTTATATATTTATCAGAGAAAGTAGTAGCCTCACGGTTTTTGCTCAAACACTAGAAAATATCCAAAGATTGTTGTTTCATTTTCTCCAGAACCCTTGAGAACATACAGAAAAAGAAATGTTAACAGAGAAATATTTAACATTTTTACAGAAAGCTATTGGGAGGTGTTTCAAATTAAGTTTCATTGTTTATAAAGCACTGTTGTGAAAGGACTGCTTTATTTGGAAAGTGTAGCACTTGGTTTCTGTTCAGAAAGACCAAAAATACTTTTATATTCCCCATGACTTATTTATCACAAAACTGAACCTGTCATTTTTAGTCTTCAATTTTGAAAGCTCAGATTTCTATTACAGAATAGCCAAGCAACTGTAAATGGATTAAACAAATTATTATGAATTCAGATATGCTATCAGGATAATTATGCAGAGAACATAGCTACTGGCAGATATATCCAGATGCTGGCTCAGTCCAAATTTCCTCTTTTTTATTGCACATCCAACCATGTCTGAATATCCACATCAAACTCACAACATAGATTCACTGAATCAACAGTACTGTTTGGTTAATAATCCAGTGAAATGCTGGCAACTTTTGCACTCACATTAGTCACAAAAGTGCAACTCCTACACACACATGAATACACACAGTTACACATTAACACTATTTCATTATGTTGTGCTTTTTATGATTTTTTTCAGTGCTAAGTAGGTATTCTATTAATGGATAATTTATAGTAGTTTTTTTTACTATTTATGATAGACCCTTTAACCTTTAAAACCCTTAAATTTATCTGAGAGATCTAAGAACCTTGCCCATAAATATGAAATGCCTACATAACATACGAATGGAGCTTTTTTCTACTATTTGAGTAACTACTTCACATTACAATTCAGCCTCCTTTCAGTCTGAAGTGGAAAAAGCATTTCTTTATTCCAATATAAACAATATGGCTCAATTGCTAGAAATATTAATCGGCATAGACAAGGGCTTTTAAGTGCTAACTAATGCAATGACTCATCAACTTGCAAATGGGTTGTGGGTGAGCCCATACAAGAGCAATGACACTTCAGGACTATATCTTTGAAAAAATAATGTTAGGAATTCAACATAAAAGTGAAGGAACATATTTTTCTTATCTGCAAAAGATGAAGTGTTACTGTTTGCAATGTGTTTATTCCCAAACCAAAGAATGGAATAATTTGAATCACTAGATTACGCTGTTTAATTTAGGCGATACACTGGGCAAAAGCAATCTCTTCAAAACAATTTACCGTACTAGATCTTATTACATAGTCCAAGCAGGGACAGGAGGGCAAGAAAAACAGCCTTAACTTGTATATCTGGTGATCTCAGACTACATACAGTAAGTTTCTTAATCATATCTCATGAATTCTTAATCTAATTTCAAAAACTCTGCAACAACATATGCATTCCTATTAGAGTTAAGGGATTAGATGACTAGATTTATTGAATAGAATGTTTAAAGATTAAATATATTCTTAACTATGATTAAAAAGAATAAGAAACTCGAGAAAATAAATACTATCAATCTAGAAGGGATATATATTTTAAGTACTATGTTATTTTCTATGTTTCGTTATTACTGCTCTCTTCTATTCTTTTTTATTTTTTACTTCTTTTTCATTCTTTTTCTTTTCCCCTTTCTTTTTACTCTTAGACTTAATACTTAAGAATCGTAAAAATGTAAGATGGCTTATATGGAAAAAATAGAATCAAGTCTGTCAATGTAAATGTAACTAATCGCTGAGAAAACCTTTACCAGTAAAAATATTTAGAATTTGGTGGGAGAAATAAACTAAAATAAGGGCAGTAACAGGATTGATGATAAGGCATTCCAAATAAATGGAAAGAAAAGAAATGTATTAATATGATGATTATTTTTTAGGAATATTGGAAAAAATATATAGTAAATTGTCATTTATTAAAATGACAAGAATTGTATTAACGCAATGTTTGCAAAAAAGGATATTTCAGGGAAAGAGGAAAGTAAACAAAATTAATATATGGAATACAGACTATAGAAATCAATTGTTTTTACAAATGTAACCCAGACACCACACTGTTTACCAACTATTGAATGACTTATGCTTGTGTAAAAAATTAATAAAAAATATAATAATAATAATAAAAAACATATTCATTCCTCTGGCAAGAGTAATAATTTTCCTCCCTGGCAATCTATTGTGTAACCAAAAAGAGTTGGAAAGAGAATGGGGGGGATTTATAAAAAAAAAAGAGAAAGGTAATTGGCCAAGAAAGGAACTGAGAACCCCATCCTCCTATGATTCCTCCTCTTCTAATTTCAGCTTCATTTACCTTTAGTCTATGGCAGGGGTGTCAAACTGCCGGCCAGTGGGCTGGATGCATCATGGCGAACCCGCACCCACCCCATTGCCAGCAATGGAAAAAAAAGTTGCGATACATTGCAACACATCACGTGACGTTGCAAGTTTGACATTCCTGGTCTATGGCCTCCCAAAAATTCAAGAGAAAATTAGGCCCTAACAGAAGAAGGTAGTCTGACCTCCTCGGCTTAAGTAATTCTACCATGATCCTGTCTTTGTGCTTCTAGTTTCATGGACTACAGAAATGCTTGCAGCTTTTACTTTAAAAATTAGGAGAAAGCCAAAATCTCAAATAAAATCTTTATTATGGTCACTGACCAGCATAGACAAAACCAGCAATCTTTCTCCCATCTTTACTGGAAGGAAGAGACAAAGACAGACGTCCTTTCTGGTTCATGCATAGTCAATTGAAGTGGCAACCAATCAATATCTAAATCACTGTTCTAACTTATGAAGAGTTAGAACACAGGGGAACGAAGAGTAAAATCAAACAAAACATTATCTAATAAGATGAAACCTGACCCAACAAAAATTATATACTAACCTACTGGTGAATGCATTACTCTTCATAATGAATCTGATAAAGACAGGGGAATTGCCCTGTGTTTATTTTATGGAGAGTAGATGTTTGACATATCATGTGAGCTGGGAATGTATATATTTGGATACATATAGCTGGAAATGTATATATTTGGATACAATCAAAATTTCTTAGAGATGTCTGCTTTAAAGAAACAGCCATGCTTCTCTTTCCTGTTGGTTTCCACCAGGCAAGGGCTTTTTAAATTTCATCTAAGGCTAGAAATACATCAGAGATGGAAAATCAATCACTAGATATTTCATTATCCCATCATTCCTTGGCATAATCTGAAAACTCCTCTAGAGCACATGGGAGGGGATCTAATCATCATGATGCCCTCCATATTCATGCTATCTGGAGTTATCGTCCACACATTCCTCGTTTTTCTTCTGTAACAAAATGGACAAACCGCAAACTTTGGAAAGTTACTTACTCCACAGTACTCATCATTGCTGAAGATCTGGGGAGGCAGTGGGTTGCCTTGTGCAGGCAGTTTGTCTTGAGGAATATTTTTATACATCCACCGCCTTTGCTCCTCTGACATGGTGATATCCACTTCTTCAAAGTCAATCTTGTTGGCTTCTAGAAATTGCACAATGTCTTGTTGCCTCTTCTTTCTCTAGAAAAAAGAAAGGCAAAACTAAGAGGTAATCACTTGTTGCCCAGCCAACTATGGAAGTCAATCATGGCAAAGTTTCTATTGTATACAAAAAGGGGTTTTCAGTCAGCAATAATATCGATATTGTCTTTTCTTGATCAGAAAAAGTCAATTTACCCATATGAGCAAGTTCCATCATCTTCATTCATTGAGCATAGTACTAACTTTTTTTATATCTTTGTGCTTATAATTATCTCACTGAAGTTATCATGCACAGATACAAAGTTTTTGGCAACTGCCCATATGTTCAGAAAGAAAACCCTCTCAATTGTATATTAATATTTAAAATCCTCTGAATCAGTGTATGTTAATCCAAAATTTTCTAGCTTTGTCGTATGTCCACAAAACTTGATGAAATATCCATTCCTCTTGTTCACATTTCCAATATAAATTGTATCAAGTGTCTTTATACATTCTAGACAATTTTTCTAGACACTATATAAAAACTCTCAACTTTATAGGGAAGGGATCCCTTTGCTATGTGTGCAGAGAGTGGAAGCTGGTACTGGACCTGGCCAGCTTCCACTCTCTGCACACATAGCAAAGAGTTTTTTTCCACCCATGTATCTACTTATCTATATTGCCTGCTTTCAAATTTCTGGGTGAGCAGGAGCTAGGGATCAAGCGATGGGAACTCACTCCATCTCATGCACCTGGGCTCAAAGTCAGCAGTTCCGGTGTCATTAAGCTTCTGTGCCACCATATCCCCTATAACAGTGGCCGCCAATCTTTTGGACAACAGGGACCGGTGCCATGGAGAAAGGTTTTTCCACGAACCAGAGGGAGTGTGGTTTTTACATACTGCCTGAATTCCACGGATGGGGCTTCACTTGTTTGTGTGGCCCAATTGCTGGGCATGCCGCGGACCGGTGCTGGCCCACAGATTGGGGGGTTGGGGATCCCTTCCCTATAAAGTTGAAAGAGAACAATTAACAAGTGGAACAGCTTGCCTTCAGTTGTTGTAAGTGCTTCATTACTGGACGGTTTTAAGAAAAGACTGGGCAGCCACCTGTCTGAAATAGTAAAGGGTCTCCTGCTTGAGCAGGGGACTAGAAGACTTCCAAAGTCCCTTCCAGCTTTATTCTGGTTGATTGTTCTTTTGGCCCAGCTGTTCATTTAATCCTGACTATCTCCACATGCATATACTCACAAGCATTTTGTTTCACTGAATTCTAATACAAAGCAAAATAGCCATAGCTGCACCCGGAGGCAGAGACCATGAGGAGCAACCTCTGAACTATCACGCAGGCTGAAAGCAGGGGCAGGTGCTTTAAGTGCTTAAAAAGAAGGGTACCCTCTAATGCAGGGCTTTTCAACTGGTGGTACGCGTACCAACAGAGATATGCATTGATGGTACGCATAGGACCGGTTGAAAACAATGTAAAAAAAAGTAAAAAAAAAAGTTTTTTTAAAAAAAGGAAAAGTGGATGAGGTAAAGCAGCTGTGAGAGCTCAGGGGAAGCGCCAGGATCAGCGCCTCTTTCCGCCTGATCGGTGCTTCTCCGAGGCCGTGAGAGCTCAGGGGAAGCGCCAGGATCAGCGCCCCTTTCCGTCTGATCGGTGCTTCTCCGAGGCCGTGAGAGCTCAGGGGAAGCACCAGGATCAGTGCTCCTTTCCTCTTGATCGGCGCTTCTCCAAGGCCGTGAGAGCTCAGGGGAAGCGCCAGGATCGGCACCCCTTTCCATCTGATCGGCGCTTCTCCAGGGCCATGAGGGCTCAGGGGAAGCGCCAGGATCAGCGCCTCTTTCCGCCTGATCGGTGCTTCTCCGAGGCCGTGAGAGCTCAGGGGAAGCGCCAGGATCAGCGCCCCTTTCCGTCTGATCGGTGCTTCTCCGAGGCCGTGAGAGCTCAGGGGAAGCGCCAGGATCAGCGCCCCTTTCCGTCTGATCGGTGCTTCTCCGAGGCCGTGAGAGCTCAGGGGAAGCACCAGGATCAGTGCTCCTTTCCTCTTGATCGGCGCTTCTCCAAGGCCGTGAGAGCTCAGGGGAAGCGCCAGGATCGGCACCCCTTTCCATCTGATCGGCGCTTCTCCAGGGCCATGAGGGCTCAGGGGAAGCGCCAGGATCAGCGCCTCTTTCCGCCTGATCGGTGCTTCTCCGAGGCCGTGAGAGCTCAGGGGAAGCGCCAGGATCAGCGCCCCTTTCCGTCTGATCGGTGCTTCTCCGAGGCCGTGAGAGCTCAGGGGAAGCGCCAGGATCAGCTCCCCTTTCTTCCTGATTGGCACTTCTTCCGGAACTGATCCTGGTGCTTCTCCTGAGCCCCGAAGAAGCACCAATCTCCTGGAAAGCGGCGTTGATCCAGGCCAGCGCACTCACACACACATGTATGAGCAGTTACAGCTGAAGGCTTTTCAGCCTTCAACTATGGCTCCCAGTCCTCTGGCGCCTCATTGGCTCAGGCTAGCCGTCCGTCAGAATCTATGTCCCATGATTGGCTGGCTCCCTCAATGCGTCCCTCCCTCGCAGAAAGGGTTTGACTCTTTATGCCGGCTTGTCCCCTCATGGGGCTCCTGATACTGTAGGCCCCGCTGGCCGGGAAGGCGCACCGGAGTCCCGGCTGCTGGTAAGGTGATCGACCCGCTCCTCTCCCATTGCCCACTCTGCCCAGGTTAAGCCTGGCTGGAGCAGCGTTGGTGCTTCCAAAGGTGGCCACTTCAAAGTCACACGGGCAGCCGTTGGCCGCTCCCCTCCCCGCCTCCAAATTGATCCCCAATCGGAGAGAGGAGGGAGGGAGGGAGAAAGAAATAGAGAGGGAGAGAGAGGGAGGGAGAGAAAGACAAAGAGGGAGAAAGAAAGAGGAAGAGAGGGAGAGAGAAAGAGGGAGAGAAAGAGAGGGAGAGAGAGAAAGGGAGAGAGAGGGAGAGAGAGAGAGGGAGGGATAGGGAGAGAGAGAAAGAGGGAGAGAGAAAAAGGAAGAGAGGGAGAGAAAGAGAGGGAGAGAGAAAGAAAGGGAGAGAGAGATTAATTTAGTAATATGGTTGTTAAGTGAAACTGGTTTCCCCCACTAACTTTGCTTGTCAGAAGGTTGCAAAAGGTGATCACATGACCCTGGAATAATGTGACCATCATAAATATGAATCAGTTGCCAAGTATTGAAATGTAAATCACATGACTCTGGGGATGTTGCAATGGTCATAAGTGTGAAAAATGGTCATAAGTCACTTTTTCAGTGCTGTTGTAACTTTGAACAGTCATTAAGCAAACTGTTGTAAGTCAAGGACTACCTGTATTTTATCACTTTTTTCCATTTTTTTTGGGTCAAGTTTTTGACACCTCGCTAGGTGACTGGTGGTACTCGAATGTTGCCATATTCTAAAAATGGTACAATCAATGAAAAGGTTGAAAAGCCCTGCTCTAATGTTCTAAATCAGGGGTCTTCAAACTTGGCCCTTTTATGATTTGTGGACTTCAGCTCCCAGAATTCCTCAGCCAGTGTGCCTGGCTGAGGAATTCTAGGAGTTGAAGTCCACAAGTCATAAAAGGGCCAAGTTTGAAGACCCCTGTTCTAAATTATTCTTTCAAAGAATTTGCAGGTCTCTGTAGATTAACGGTGCCAAGTAACTGAGAAAAGGGGGGTGCAAAAGAACTAAAAAGAAAAAAAAATGGGCATTATTCTGTCAAAACCAGGTTATGGTGCACTTATCACCCATAAAGCAGTTCGGAAATCACAGCATGTTCTAAATGCTAGCAGTTTATAGACAGCTTAGGAACACTTTGTTGGTGGCAAGGTGTGACCTAATTGATAAACAATTCTGAAGATGTTTAATAGAGGGCTAAGGAAACTGAAGACACAAAAGTTAAGGCAGTATCCAGATAAAATACTGTAATATATATTCTGAGTCCAGATATAGCACTATGCCAGCATAGTTTTTAATCAATTTTTCTATAAGCCACAATGGCTGAGTTTATATATAATGTACAACCGTTAGATCATTGTTTACAAATCACAATATAAAATTGTCAAAATGTGCAAAGCTGGAACTAAAGAAATCACATTTTGGAGTACAGTATTCTATGAATTTAGAAATTAAGCTGAATAATGCAGCCATGCACTTGAGACTTGCAAATATAACTAGCCTGTTTGCACAAATTTTATTTCTATATTCTCTGTGGTGAAAAAAAAACCACCATAAAATCCTCAAGTCAACGTTTCTGATATGTAAGATTGAAAGGTGGTGTGTGCTTCTGCTTTAAAAAGATACATTTAACTGCATGCTCTATTTATAGATTAATGGGCTGCATGCAGAGCATACAGTAGTAAAATTTATGGAGCCACTGAAAATGACTATTTTCTGTTGGCATCATGCATTCTTGTTTAAAAAGAACAATTAGCTCAGCAACTGGTAGAAGGCACAGAACAGAATTTCTGCAGGCTGATTCCCCCCCCCCCCAGATCTAAATCTGGAATCACCATCAGCAGATGGATGACAAGAATTGGGTAAGCAAACATCAATATTATTAAGCAGTTTAAAATGACTCAAAATGTAAATCAGCCAGTCAGGGATTGGGAAAATAAGACCAAAAACATGCCAGCTGTTGCTCAACAGAGTTCTGGCTTAGAATTTTGAAATATTCTTTGATTAAGCAAAGCCTATGTGAATTCTAGGAAAGGGATTAAGAATGCTTTTGGGGAACAGCATATTTATGCTGTGTGATCAGAAACCAGGAAAAGTATTCAAAATATATAATTCTCTATACTGAATATTTTGTAAACCACACAATCTGATCAAATTTGTGTAATATATTTCCACAAACTGAGAACCAGTTTGGTATTAGTTAAGATGCTGGGCTAGGAATCAAGAGACTGAATTCTATGCCTCTGTTAAGTATAAAAGCCAGCTCTGTGAGTGACTGAGAAACATTCTCTCTCTCTCTGCCCAACTCACCTCACAGGATTGTTGTTTTGGGGAAAATAAGAGGTAGGAGTATTAGGTACATTTTCTAAGGTTCCTTAAAAATATTTCTCTTCTAGACATACATCTGACACCCTTATTTCTGATGGTACAAATGGTATTGTCTGTCCCCATCTTCCCAATGAATGCCAGTATGTAATGAAATCATCTACATACGGAGATAAAAAAACCTTACTGATTAGAGACCAATATAAAGTGGGAAGGACTTCTAAAACAAGATGTATCTATATCAGGGGTCTTCAAACTTGGCCCTTTTATGACTTGTGGACTTCAACTCCCAGAATTCCTCAGCCAGACATGCTGGCTGAGGAATTCTGGGAGTTGAAGTTCACAAGTCATAAAAGCGCCAAGTTTGAAGACCCTGATCTATATGCCACTAAAAACACTTGTCATGACCTTTAATAGGGTGAAATGGTGCATCATAGGACAACAATTTTTGAACCAAGGTACTTCAAATGTATTTACAGAATATCTCCAAAATCTGGGGGCCATGACTTCTGAGGGATTAAATTTGGGGAAGTTGTGGCTGCCTCAGGGCTGCTGGCTGCTGCTGTGGCCATGTGATCTTCATTTTCAACATTCTGTGACAGTTTATCAGCAAGTCTCTTGCAATCTCTCATTTTCTCCCTCAACCAGCAGTAGACTGCTGGGGAGGGGAAAGAAAAGGTAGAGCGAGTGGGAAGATTTCCCATGCTCCCTGCCAGATTCCCACTAAGAAAGTCAATGGGGAAGCTAGCAGGAAGTTGGAAGTCACTTCTCCCATTGCTTTTTTGCCCGACATTGGTTATTCCATTTTTCTGTTTAGGTAAGGAAATGTCTTTGAAACAATGGGGCATAGGTTGTTTAATTTTATACAAAGAGGTCTCATCCTACAGATAGTCCATTCTGAAAAGTGCTGTACATTCAATAAAAGGAGCAATGGCAACTTGAGATTAAAGTCCTGCATTTTGCTAGCATTATTAGAATCTATTATTCCTAAAAGTACTGAATTTCTGGTACAAACTGAAGTTACTGGTAACTTCTATAATTTATTAAAAATGACTGTCTGCTGTAATCCTCAATAGTTATGTGGAAGAAAGGTCCCTGAATAATGTAGAGAGTATTTCCAAATGTAAAAAATCCCAGAAGGGCAACCATTTTAATCCACAGTAGGAAAATGCACATTTTATAGCATATTACAAATTTTAAAAATGGTAGAAACATTCACACATTAGAGTCCATTTTAACAAATATGGAAAATATATAAAGGGCTTGGCTTTCAAATTAATTTAAACTCTCCCCTTGTTTTTACTGAGTAAATGTAGTACCTCATCTTTGTAATAAAACGCAAAGGAGATTTCACAAGCCTCGACATTTTCATTTATCTATATACTATCCATAACAACAGTGTACTGGAGTAATAATAAAGAAATGGAGGCTGAGGGAAATGAAGCCCCTCTGTTAAGTGAACTCTCAATGAACTGCTAAGTGAACTTTCAATGTCAGTTGAGGAAGTAGGAAGGGAGTTATAGCTTATTTTTTATACAAATGATCACAATATTTTATCAGGTTAATTCTGAGAATAGTTTCACTTCTGTCTTGAGGAATATACAGTGATATCTCGGTAGTCATCATTAATTGGTTCCAGGAGGCAGGATGAGTACCAAAAACGAGCCGAGGTGGCGCAGCAGTTAGAGTGCAGTACTGCAGGCCACTTTAGCTGACTGTGTTCAGCAGGTCAGCGGTTCAAATCTCACCGGCTCAAGGTTGACTCAGCCTTCCATCCTTCCGGGGTAGGTAAAATGAGGACCCAGATTGTTGGGGGCAATGTAAATATATATATACATTGCTTACTGGTGTACACCGCTTAGAGAGTGCTTGCACTTAAAGCGGTATATAAGTCTCATAAATAAATAAATAAATAAATAAAAACTTTGAGTATCAAACAATTTTTTCCCATAAGGAATAATGTAATGAGTCATAAGGCAGCCAATATCGACAGGTTCTAGCTTGTGTGTTGAGTATCAAAGAACGATGAGTACCAGGACAAAATTTTCACATCAAAATGCATTGAGTACCAAATTCGATGAGTTTCAAAGCAATTGAGTACCAAGGTTATCACTGTATGTGGATAGGTAATGTGGGAGACATTGGTTGTATTCCATAGCATTTATACTTTAGGATCCTACACGTTTTTACTTTTTAATAGCAATGCATTGCCATCAAGGCATGAGGTGTCTTCTACTTGCATGCCACGTCACCTCTCTCTTTGCTATCTGAATCAAAGGAAGGTTTAAAAAATAACTGAAATTGGCAATGAAATTTAAGCAAGCACTACTACCTGCTCAATTCTAAACTCTAGTACTAACTTTAAAACCCTGGCAGTTTGGGTGCCAAATATACAAAACTTTTCCTATATAGCTTATACTTTAAGTTCCAAAGAAGAGGTCCCTTCTCAAAATGTCTTTATTTAATAACAACTAAGGTGATATGACATCACCTTTATGGAAGATTGTCTCCATAGTAGTTGAGGCCAGCCTCACCCTCATTTTGTTCCAGATGAAAACCTATTTATTAGTCAGCAAATTTAAAATAATCTAATCTTCTGAATTTGGTTCTCCTTGAATATATTTTTATTACTATATTTTATTACATGTTGCAGTAACAGCTATTCCTGATGTATTAACAAAAGAAGAGCACATATTTACTATGTGCTCTTTGTACAGGACCAGTGGTGCATGTAAAGCACAATTTGTTCAGACTGTAAAGGGTTTAGTGTAAAACTATTGCATGGATAGGTACAAGTATAGAATGTTCTTCATACAATTGCTGGTTTGGCCCACTGCACTAGCTATCGTCTTCTCAATAATACAAATAACGCAAAATTATTTATACATGGTGCAAACCACAATAGCTAGATTCATACAGCACGATTCTAAGTAAAAATTAAGCAAACCGTACAATGCTATGAATCTAGCTTTTCCCGGAAAGGGGGGGGGAATAGCAGAGGTAGATGGCATTAAGCTCAGATTTCAACATATGAATAATAACCTTCCCCCTCCTGCTTACCAGATTGAAAGAAGAAATTGAAAGAAACTGAAAGCAAGAAATTAAGGTTTTTTGCAACTGGCACATGACTACTAAGAAAGAGTAAATAAAAGGCAGAAAACTGAAATCCACTCTTCATTATCTTCTGACAGATGATTCTACTGATGGAGTACTTTGTGTGTAAAGTACTCTATCATTTGTGTTCTAGCTAAAGGGAAGAGCAGAATGGTGTAGTCTGATGCTAGGCAGTGATCTACAATATGGATGTTGCAGTATTACTACTTCAGACTTGCCAGTAGCACTTCTCAGAACTACTGATTATTGAGAAAGGAACAGGGGTGGTGAAAATGCTTAGGGCCACACCACTTTTCACAGTGTACTAACTAGAAAAAATACTGTAGCATTAAGTTTATTTATAAACCAATTTGTTAGACATCCAGTCCCTTTGCTTTGAGCAAGAGAGTAATTTGCTTATTTTATTAGTTTATGCGTTCAACAAAACAGATATGGCAATGAAATGAGTAATAAACTTTAAGAGAAGGAAGGATTTCCTGAGTTGCACAAGGCAAATAGGCACAGGGCCAAAGATAAATAGTGCAATTTGATGTATGCCCTGCTAAAATATAAGCTCTACTAAGCTTAGTGAGACTTAGTAGATGATCTCAGGTTTTTATTTAATACAGGGACAGCATCTTCAGTTTCTTGGTTATTTTAATCATTGTTTTTAAATATGTGACACAAATTAAACATTTTGATGATGCATTACTATAAATCACTTGCTAAGAATAGATCAACAGGAGGAGAGTTTTTATTGTGAATGTTCAGTGACTACTCATTATACAGGTTCTAAAAACTTCTAATAGTTACTCAGCAGGCTCCTGAAATGGGTAATTACTTACTATTGGCTGTTAGCATACAGCTACCTAGCATGATACATACTTTGTGCCAAACCACACTGTACTTCAGCCTTTATTACACAAATATCACACAGCTAAAGATTTATCAGTCCATAGAGGCAGCATAAGTGTGTTTTATAGAAGGCAAAGTTCAGTATCACCAATATTGAAGCATAAGCAATTATGAGTGTAGAAAATCTCCTTCAATGACTCTCATAAAAAGGCCATGCAGATCCATATTTACCTCGACAAGAATATATAACTCAAACAGAGGTCTCTAGAGATAGCAAAATTAGTTACAGCAGCAGAAAGTCTAGGGATTATAAACCAGCTCTACAATATGTCTACAACTTGGTGCCCATTAATTTCCAAACTGCACATCCTACATTCTTTGGGTGACAATCCTTACAGTGCCAAAATATCATTGTGTCTGTGCAAAAGGGAAATATCTAAAGACTGAGCGTATCTTGAGAGAGAAACAGAAGTACTGAGAAAAGATATTAGTGGGGACCACTCAAACAACCGTTTAAAAAACTGTGGATCCAACCACATGCAGCTGAAATGTTAAGCACATTTATAGAGGAAGCTTAATTATTTAAACAGCACATGCTGCAAAGCTAAAATGTTTATTTTTGAAGAGCTGTGGGTGTTGGTTTAGTTAGTATATGCTTTCTAATAATTTTAGGGTAAATCCTCCCACCTTCCTTCAATAGATAACAGTATAATATCAAGATCTTAGTAAGACTTAAATTTGACTTGCATCAGAAACACAATTTTCTGAGTTTTTGTGTTGATTAAAAAATGTTTTGAAGCAGCAATTTTATGGTGAATTTAATGTGTTCACACTCAACTATAATTACAAGCTATTATGAGCTCAGATGAGCTCTGGTATGTTGGATGGTGAGTGGATTGTTTATCACTGGGTGCTGGAGGATATCTTTGCTGGGTTTTGTGCTTTAATCCTGTACATCTCCCAGAGTCACTTAAGTGAGATGAACAGACATATAAACAAAAACAAAAAAACGCGTAAGGGCTTCTGGTGCACCTACCAGTCCCAATTCTGCATATGGACTCCTTTTTTAAAAAAAAAAGTACAGTGTTATTGTGGTCGTTAATTATTAACTATTAATTACTTCATTATAAAACGGGGGTCACTCCCGTTTGTCGGAAAGGGTAACAAGGACAGTAATATTTTTGATGCATTATTTTCTTTCACCCTTTCAGATCACAAAATTGAAGGAAATGGGCCAGCGACCAGTAAACAACACTTATTGGTAAATTACAACATGCATTGCCCGCCCAAACCCAACGATTCTGCAAAGGGGAGGCTGCGATAGCGCCGCTCGCCTCTATCGGGAAAAAGGCTATTAGCGACAAAAAGCGACTAATGCCGCTTTCCAGAGTTACGGACTTTCTTGCCCTCGGCAGAAATCTCTCTCTCGGCTCCGCCGCTTCTCTACTGAAAGATTTCGCGCGTTTTGCTTTCGGTCGGCTTTCGATTTTCGACAGCCTCCGCCCGCAGATACTCCCAGGGGGGTCTGTCGAAGGCACAGCTTCCCCTAACCTCGCGTCCCGAGTGCGATGGACAACTCCTACCATCTCCAGCCATGGGTCGTGCGGGGCTAGGCGTGATGGGAGTTGTAGTCCGGCCCAACAGATCTGAGGACACCACTGGGTGGAAAGAAAAACAACCAAGAGGCAGGGGCGATGAATTCAGTGGCTCCCTCGCCTAATCGCTGGACTTTCGCGCTCCCCAGCCTCCCTGCCTGCCTTTTCCACTCACCGCCACGGAACCAGAGGAAGACGCGACGAAAACCCGAATGACCATCTTCCCTTCTTTCCTCCCTCCCTACATGCGCTTCAAGGCAGCTCCCTCTGCCAAAGTCTAGAAGCTGCGAGCCTTCCGCGCCTCCGAGTGGCGCCGCTTCGCCTAGAGTCTGCCTAGCCAGTGCCTAGCCTGCCTCGATCCTAAGCCCTTCCGCCCTACGAGCCCGCGATCGCAGGGCGCGCCGCAGATAAGCAGGGCTGCGAGTGACTCCGAGTTGCGGCAGGAATCCGAAGATAAGAGGAGGGGCGGGGAGGGGAGGGGAGGGACAGGGAGGGATACAGGGTGCAGAGATGTCTGGGAAATGTAGTTTTACGGGCCCTGGCATAAAACCAAGCTGTCCGACTCCAACTGAGGAATTTTTTCCTTCCTTTTTTTCCCTTCCTTTTGAGAGAAAGGTGATATACAAATAAATAGAGACAGTATATTTTGTTATCGGAAAAAATAGCAAAGTCATTTCAATGACAAACCAGTGGAATAAAAAAATATATCATCTGAACTGAGAACAGTGGGATGAAGAATCGACAAGTATTCAGCTATTTCACTGACCTCCTTAACAGATGTTTATGGAAAGATGATATGCAAAAAAGGAATGGGTGGGGGGGAAACCATGCAAAGACAAAAGCTTTTGAATGGTTGTGCGTTTTCTGCACATACTTATATCCCCTAACACTGCGTGAATGATGCAATTTCCCCATTTTAAAACCTTGCCTAAAAGAACCCAAAGCAAGATAGAATTTGTTTGCACCCCACCATTATTATGGTGACATATACAATTCTTCCTCCTATTTTCTACATAACAACTACCCTGTGGTGTGAGTTGGGCTGAGACAGAGTGATTGGCCCAAAGTTACCCAGCTGCTTTCATGGCTAAAGTAGGACTAGTTGATGGATTAATAGGTGTTACTTGTGGGTGTGCAAGAACTAAGAAAGTTCGCTTTGAAAGTGGAAATTCTTGATCTTTAACACAGATGTACCCTTGATTCCAACCATCCTTTTGGCTATAATTTGTATTTGGCTCCTAATCCCAGGTTAATGCACTAATGTTTCCATGAATTGCATTGGTGGCTCTTTCACGTTTATCAGATGCTTCCTCTTGATCTTTTGCTTTTGAGTTAAAGATGGTGGTTGCCTTTTTATTTATTTTCTCAATTTCTTTGGGGCTATTTTAGTTTAGATTTACAAACTTGTACCTTTGTTTTTCTTTGCTCCTTGGAAACCCAAGACCTGACAGTTAAAGTTTCAGTGCCTGCAGGTTTTTGTGGCAAGGAATCACAACATGAAAATATCTGATTGAGCTTGTGACCATCTTTAACACATCAGCCCTACCAATCTTCTAGCTCTGCTTGTCTGATAATTTAGGGCTTATAATTTTATATGTGTGTTTTTTCAAAATATGCAGCACAAGTTATATTTTATCTAGTTTAATGTTTATATTTTATTCAATATCTCTTTTTATTATTTATTCTTTCAACTGACTTCGGCATTTAGAATATATTTGTGCTTTCTCATAGTCACCATGGACTTCCCCTTCCGGCCTATACATATTAAGTGCGACTGGTGAGGAACAAAAGTTTGCTCAATCCAAGTTCAAATCCTGTCTAGGGAACATGAGAAACTACCAACTTTTTGCACCCCCATACTCTACTCTAGGATCCTATTCAGAACATTGCATAGAGACTAGCAATGGCTCGGAGAGTTTCCCCCACCATTCGAAAGAGATCTTAAGCAGTCCCAATTTCTTTCTGCCAGATAGGAGGTTTGTATCATCTAGCGGCTACTAATTTGCCTTCTCTGGAAACCTGTTTTCGCAATGGTTTAAGTACTGTCATCACATGAAATGCAAAACAGATTATTAATAAAGAGCCAAGGTGGCGCAGCAGTTAGGGTGCAGTACTGCAGGCCACTTTAGCTGACTGTGTTCAGCAGGTCAGCGGTTCAAATCTCACTGGCTCAAGGTTGATTCAGCCTTCCATCCTTCCGGGATAGGTAAAATGAGGACCCAGATTGTTGGGGGCAATGTAAATATATATATACATTGCTTACTGGTGTACACCGCTTAGAGAGTGCTTGCACTTAAAGCGGTATATAAGTCTCATAAATAAATTAATTAATTAATAGACGCACTAGTTGATTATACTTTTAAATCATTTGCCTATTGAAAGCAGGGCAGAAAAGTAGCACTAGAACAACGGCTAAAGAACTACTGTTTTTCAGGTTTAAATAATAAATGTAGCACACCTAGCAGCAATAACAGTTATAATAAATCCAAGGGGAAACAACTGCTGGGGGGAAAAAAAACCTCTACCACCTTAGCAAAATGGATAGGGATGGAAGCCCAGTGGATGCCCTCTACTACCCACTTGGAAAAGTATTTTGTAAATATCAATAGAATCTGCCGAAAGGTCATTCAGATACAATGTAGACTGCCACTGCAGAAAGATTTAGTCATTTATTTATTAATCAAATTTATACACTGGCCATCTCACTATTTATATGACTCTGAGCCATTTACAAGTAAAAACCATAAGAGTGGCTATATAAACCGGAAGAAATCTAGTGGAGCTCACACAGGCTCACAGCAAACTGGCATCTTTGAATAAATGTAGCTTTACAGTCATAAATTTGGCATCCCAGTCCAAGTAGGGTAAAAGGCAATCAGACAGTGAATCTGATTATCTCTTTCCATATACTTGAAGAAATAGAGAAAAAGAACTGAATTCTATGAACATGCTATTTATCTGTGACTATGCTATTTGTCAGACTTCATTTTCTTTCACATCAAAAACAGGCAGCTCACCTAATCTGTTTCCAAGTTGTATTTATTTATTTCACACCCCAAATGCCTACAGGAATAGCCAGATCTTTATCACTTTGCGAAAGTCCAATATGGTTCCGGTAATCTAAATGCTCTTCCACAGGGCAAGTGAGGTGAAAAAGAAGATCTTGTTCCCCTCCATTATTTTATATTTAAAGTTTAGACTTACCATCTTTGTAGACATTTAAAATGATCTCTCTTCCACTCTATTCACTAAATATTTATTATGGTGGCAGTTTACTTTGCAAATGTTAACTTAGGACATGTCTATAATGCTGAGTCGCCACAAAAGTACTTACTAAAATAAAAAACCTGGCAATTTTGCTGGATTCCAACAAGATCTATAAACATCCAGTTGTAGAGCAGAACTAAACTTATTTTTATAAGCATCTATCCCATTCCAAGAATTAAAAAGTGTCAGGGATTTCAATATTCATCCAAAATTGTTTTCTTGGATAAAGTCACTAGAAATGTTTGGTGTTTCTATGCCATAAAGCTTCCTTATATGTACAGCATATACAATCTGAATGAAAGATAAGGGTATTCAGTCTTAGTACTCTAAGAGATTCCTCTCTCCACCAAATTTTGGGGTGATTGATACAGGTTTTTCTGCTATGAGCAAAGTCAGTTTTCATCCTCCTTTTTCCTTTCTAACAAAGATTATTGTAAGAGACTACCCTCCTCCCCTTGGCCTAGTTAAGCCAAGTGAGTTATTTCCATCTAGCATGTCTGCTTTCTTAGGGCAATTCTAGCTCCTAAAATTAGGATGTTTGGGTTGCCAGCTCTCTATTAGATGAACTAAGACACCTCCATAAAAAAATTAAGAAGACTCCTCCCAAGTATCTTAAGGGCAAATCAGACAATAATACATTAACTGTATATTTCCTCCAGTATGTATTTTCAAAGTTATTTAATTGCCAGAAAGCAGCAGAGTGATGAAATCTAACACTCCCCCCTCACCTTTTCATAGAAAAACTCACACATGCTCAGTATCATATGCTGCTTAGAAGTAAATTGTACGGAGTGTAAAAACAGAAATGCACATCCCAGTATGTGAGAAAAAGAAAGATGTTGTGATTCTGAATAGGAGAAAAGTAACATCTGAACTTGGGTATATGTGGGGGGCGGGGAGCAATGAGAAATATTTCTTTTTTTATTTATTTACTGTTGAGCTAATTTATAATCTATCCACTTTGTTTCTACCACACTGTTAAAAAAAACTGCTCGAAAGGAAATTGGTTAGTTCGAGCAACCTGATACGTATATATTTACAAGTGTATCCACACATGCACACTCCTTCCAGTTATTCTTTGCTTGACAGACTTTATGTAAAAGCTAGTAAAATGAGACAGAGCTTTCGGCTATCGGTTTATAGATAGCAGAATGTCGATTAGATATAATGATTAACTGTGATATTAGGTTTCCAAAATAAACTGTCGTGGATAATTATTATAAACAATTAGTCACTAGCAGAATGTAACTACATAGATACAAGGAAATAACACCCTTCTTTTTTAAAAATATAATTTATTGATTAGAAAACTCAGTAGAGATTTTCACATGAAAGTACAACATCCTCCATCATTTTTCATTTTTGCTTTAAAAAAAAAACATAATTCCACCATAATGTGCCATTCTTCCACAGAAGCAATGTTTAAAAATCTCCAGTTCTGCAGAAACCAACTGTTAAAACAGGGGACCCTAACCCCTAGGACACAGACTAGTACCATTCTGTGGCCTATTAGGAACGTGGCTGCATAGCTGGAGGTGAATGGCATGCAAGCAAGCGAAATCATCCCCTCTGGTCTGTGGAAAAATTGTCTTCCATGAAACTGGTCCCTTGTGCCTAAAAAAGGTTGGGGGCCATTGTACCAGATCTGAAATTTGTCAATTCTACATTTATATATTCAAAATATATTCAATTATAATTATTTTCTTAATTGTATTTAAGATTAGGCCTGGAAGAATTCTCTAGCCAAGACCCCCAGAAGGATGGACAAATGGATTAGAGAGATCTTTTAGACAGAAATGCAGTCCGTCAATGGTATGAGAAAATCCAAAATAACCTGATCCAGTCTAGACGTTTACAATGCTGAGTATATACAATTGTGCCTTATCCTAATCTCCATGTGGTTTGTCTAATACAATGCAAGTGAAGCAAGAAGAAAGCAGTCATGATTATATATGACAGTTGGCAGTATCATGATAGCAGCATATAGATCATCTTCCTTTATTGATGGATTTACACTCCTGTCTGAAAGAAAGCAATGTCTAATAAACCTAGCCTTGTGATGGGAAGGGTATCATGAAGCTGTGAGTTCTTACTGCACTCGGATAAACTCTTGGTTTATTGTATATGAACACTTCTAAAGATAAATCATTAAATCTGTGAGACACAGAGCCTGATAGCTTTTTTCAAGAGTCCTGAAAATGAAGATGTGTACTTTTGTTTGAGATTCAAAATGTAATGCACATTTGCCAACAACAGAAGAATGAACAGGAAACAAGTAGTCCTTGATTTACAATCATTCACTTGGAAAAAAGTGACTATACACTGTTTTTCACACAATCGTTGCAATATCCCCATGGTCACGAGTTCAAAATTCAAGTGCTTGGAACTGGCATATATTTATGACAGTTGCACTGTCCTGTATGATCACCAATTTTTACCTTCCCAGTTGGTTTCCAACGAAGTCAGTGAGGAAGCCAGATTTGCTTAATGACCACATGAATCATGTAACAACTGATTCACTTGACAACTCTGGCAAGAAAGTTACAAAATGAAGTACAACTCATTTAACAATTTCCCTTCTTAGCAAGGAAATTTTGGGCTCCATTGTGATCGTAAGTCGACGACTACCTGTAATTGTTATCTTTTTTTTTTTTTTTTTTGAAGCACTGGGATTCAAGTTGCAAGATTTTCCTATGAGGTCAAAACATACTGATCTGGGATCCTTTCAACAGAAATGGCCAGTATTTCCTCCTGCATCCCCATGCAGGAGGATTTCTGAGGGCATGGGAAGCTGAGCTGATTAACTTTCAGCTCAATCCTCTGACAGTGTTTCCCAAACTTGACAATTTTAAGGCATGTGGACTTCAACTCCCAGAATTCCACAGCCAGCATTGCTGGCTGTGGAATTCTGGGAGTTGAAGTCCACATGCCTTAAAATTGTCAAGTTTGGGAAACATTGCTCTAGCACAGTGGTTCTCAACCTGTGGGTCGGGACCCCATTTGGGGTCGAACGACCATTTCACGGGGGTCGCCAAACAACGCAGTCCGCCATTTTTTTTCCCCTTTTCCTTAGCTGTGCTACTCCCTTTTATTATATTGGCTTTTGAAAGCCAATAGAATAGACTCTCTTGAATAGAGTCTAATTCTATTGGCTTTGAAAAGCCAATAGGAATTGTCCAGGCTGTCTCTGCCCTGCTGAGCCCGCCAAAAGTCCCATTCTGCAAACGGTGCTGCACCAGTTGAGTAGTCCTCGATTTACGACCGGTTGAGTAGTCCTCGACTTACAACCGGTTGGGGGTCGGGGCATTAAAAAGGTTGAGAACCATTGAGATAGAATGAAGTAAGTAAATAAATAAATTGGGACAAGGCAGATGACTGGAAGTGCCCTATTTTTTCCCTTAAAATCAGTATTCAAACCATTTAAAATAGAATCTGCAATATGTGCCTGAGCTATGTTTACAGGGCTAGTAATCTACAGGATACTGGTATGTACCAGTATGTAGTTACTGCTATAGAAAGCTGGATTTTATCACAATTGTCTGAAGAAGTGTTGAAGCTCCACTCAGAGGATTCATAGACAACTGCAGGGATATTCGCATCCATTTCACAAAGCAGCAAATGTAGCACTAATCGCAATCATGACCCTGATGGATGGTTCACGCCATATGCTAAGTGACAGCATGTCCAATAAGTCACAATTGGATGAGTTCAGATACATTAAACCATATAACACTATTTATGGACCACAACGGCTAAGCCAAAAACAAGCAAACAACAGAGTGACTGAATCCTGACAGTAGGTAGAAGGATAGAAAGATTCAAGAAAGTAGATAAAACAAGTTAGTCCAGTCTTATTAGCAAAAGATACAAAAGTCTTCTTGGAAGTTCTCAAGTCAATTACAACTTTTGTGACAATTTAAAAAAAATAATCCTATAATACTTTGTTTGGGTAAGATACTATGCTCCAATTTTCTTGGAGGAAAAATGGGTATGAACATAATAACATTAAATAAATTGGAAGATTGACTTCCCAATCCCATGTAGATATAACTGACAAATTTAGATAGAAATGGGAGAAGAAATGTACTCTGTATAACAGAGTACTTTAAAGTATTTATTATAGTAAAAAAACCAACTTGGGTTGAAAGAGAAGGTAGGGAAAACCACAACTTAACTAAAATTAATTCAGGAGACACTGAGCTACTGGTAGTCCTCAACTTATGACAGTTCATTTTATGATGGTTCAAAGTTATGACAGCCTTAAAAAAAGTGACTTATGACCTATCCTTGTACAACTGTCGTACCATTCCCATAGTCACTTGATCACAATTTGCACACTTGGCAACTGGTTCTCCTTTGCAATGGCTACAACTGCAGCCACATGATTGCCATATGCAATCTTTCCAACCAGTTTCAGATAAGCAAAGTCAATTGTGAAAGTGAATTGCTTAACAACTGTATGATTAGCTTAATGACGATTCACTTAACAACCATGGTAAAATGGTTGTAAAATCAGGTCTGGTTATGTGATGACTTGCTTAATGACCACATGGCTTAAGAACCAAAATTCTAGTTCCAACTCAACTTTTTAAGTTGAGGACCACCGTATCCAGGCATTAGAATGTTCTGCCCCCTTGATTATATAACTATAAATCACATTTGGAGGAAATAAACTATTAAATTCAGTGAAACAATGCAAAACTCAAATACATTAATATGTGCTAGGAACCTGGATTGCTTTACAAAATGAGCATCATTATGCAAGCTTTGCCTTTTTTCTAGATACGTTGTAATGTTTCGTTAGGGGCAGAGCTTATCGTGGAACACTTATTTTCTATTGAAAATTGATGGGATTCTTTGTACACCAATGGATGAATCCTCATTTACTGATCAAAAAGCACAAAGTAGTAGTAATGACAGGAATTTTAATAGTGTTATCAGAACAAAGAGGATCGATATGAAAATTAATGTATCAAAATTAAGATAGTTTTGATCTGACAGGAAAAATGAAATGAACAGTTGCAAACTATACATGACAAAAACAGATTAAGTATTGTAGGTGAATGTTTACTAAGGATAGGAAGATGGATGAGGAAATTTTAAAACATGCAAGAGTAGGTAGAAGAATGGCAGATGGTATTTAGCCAGTGATAAAGAATGAATATTCTTTACAAAAATGGCTATGCATAAGACTGCTCTTATATGTTTATAGTTTGTTATATGGAACTGAAAATTGGATATATCAAAAGAAACATGAAAATAGAATGCAGTGGGAATGAAGTACTTAAAAACATATGTGATATAATAGGTTCAAAAAAGGAGGGTAGATGAACATGGGCTGAACACAAAAAAGAGTAATCGGTAGTACAGGTTGTCCTCACTCACTTGTCCTTTTGTTCAGCAACTGTTTGAAGGCATTCAACCAGGGGGCTTAAGATGCGGCTGTGATTGCAATTTAGGCACTTGGCAACCAGCTTGCATTTGTGATGTTGCAACATCCTGTGATCATGTTAACATCATTTGCAATCTTTGCTGCCAGCTTCTGAAAAGCAAAGTCAGTGGGGAGACCAGCAAGTTACAAATGGTGATCATCTGACTATGTGACATGAAACAAGGTTGGATTCCCCTAATGACAGCACCTAGAACTCCCAGAACTGCTGTCATACGTTGATATGATCATGTGACATCATGCCTTACAACTGCATCACTTAGTGACAGAGCTCTTGCCCCTAATTATTGTTAATAAGCTAGAATATGTACACTGCATGAAAATACATTGAAAGAATTTGTTTACCCGGGGAGAATGAGAATAAAATAAAATAACAAATATATGAAAGAAGGTTAAATGAGAGAGGCAGGGGAAAATAGAGTTTGTTATTTTAGGACAGTGTTGAGGAGACCTTTAAAAAGAGAAAATAGAAGTTTAAAGAACAAGCAAGTATAAAGGTTTGCATGGGCATGACAGAAGCAAAGATAGCTTGCAAGAATAAAAGTATATATAGAGAAATATGGTTGATGACGTTGGTTTAAACTAGATAAATTATATGTCCTTTCATTTTTTTAATGTGTGCCTTAATTTATTTGGTTTATTATTCCTTACACATTTCCTCCGTTTTGCATAAGGAATAATATAATAGGCAGATATGTATGAGTCAGAATATTCTCTGAACAATTTTCTATGCCTTTCAGCCAACATACATATTTATTTTCTAGATGCATTTATGTATATATGTTTTATTTATTTATTTATACATACATACATACATACCATACCCTGGCTTTATTATCTTTATTAATAACTCAAAGCTGTGAACTACCCTACAGGCTCCACAATTCAGAAATAATGATCCATTTAGCAATGACATATGAAATGTATCAATTTGTTATTCAAATAAAAACATGCCATCAATAAAAACAGAATTGAAGTTGTACTCTTATAAACTAATTAGATAGAAGTTGATATTAGTAAGCTCTTTAAATCAGTGGTAATTATTCTGAAGGAAATATGAATTAGCTTTGTATATTTCATGTGCTTTAAGCTTGTAGATAAGATTATGATGTATAATTTGACTTTTAACCCAACTTGAGGATGAGCAAATCAGACAATAGACTCAGAACTAAGTAAACAAATAAAAAACACAGAAGAAAGAGGAAGAAATGGAACAGATGTAAAAAATATAAAGAATTTAATCAAATCGGAATGGATTAAATTGCTGAATGCCTCCCAGGAAATGAAGCACAATCTATTTTTATTTTCTTTCTACAAGCTGGAAATATTTTTAAATTTAAATTTTGGCTTTTCGCTATTTTATAAAATTAGATTATTGGTCCAACCTGTTTCATAATCAAGTTTAAGAGATGATAACAGTGGCAAAATTGTCAATGTTTTTCTAGGTTTATTTATACAATGTGTGGACACATTTTTTGGTTTTGCATATCTTTACACAGGTAGTCCTTGACGTATGACCACAACTGAGTCCAAAATTAAGTTGCTAAGTGAGAAATTTGTTCAATGAGTTTTGACCCATTTTACGAGATTTCTTGCTACATTTGTTAAGTGAATCACTGCAGTTGTTAAATTAATAACCATGTTAAGTTAATCTGGTTTCCCCATTGATGTTGCTTGTCAGGTGGCAAAAGATGGTCACATGACTGTGTGACACTGCAACCGTCATAAGAGTCAGTGGTCAAGCTTCGGAATGAAGTCTCCCTGGAACGCGGAGTTGCTCAGGCTCCGAGGGAGCTCTACCCTCTGATTCCCAAAATAACAGGAATCCAGGGGAGCTCTTACCTCTACCTGAGAGCTCTCCTCCTCCCTTTTTCCCAGGGAGGAGATTCAAGCTGCGGGACAGCTGATTGTCAAAGTCCCGCGGCTTTTACACGCACCAGGAACGGGCGGCTTTGTAAAACGCCACCATTCGTCGTCGCTGGAACCACCGGAAGTTTTTTGGGATGAAGCAAGTTCCCGCTTCCACATCTGCTTTTTTTTTTTCCAGCTGCTTGTGAGTATTTGAAAGCAGACGGAGCAGACCAGGAGAGACTGTGCTTAAGTTTGATGGTGCCTTTAATCTCAGCAAGTTTCCTCTTCCTCTTCTTTTGTTCACTTTCCCTTTAGAAGAAAGGGAAAGTGAAAAGTAAAATGGCGATAGTCTTTCTTGCCTGATTTGCATTACAAAGTAAAACCTGGATAGAGATTAACTCTTTAAACACAGAAGTAAGAATTTGGCTTTTATTCTTTTCTCTTTTCTTCTCTGTTTTTTTTTCTAAGAATATTTAAAAGAACTGTGAAAGGAGGTGCATTTGCCAAGTTACAGAACTGTGCCTTTTTTTTTTTTCAATAAGAATCTTTCTTCTTGGAACTTTAGAAAATGGCTTCAAAACGTCTGCCTCCCGCCCCTAAGATTCCTATTTCTTCTCCAATGCCTCAGCCTGCATCTCAGAAACCAAAATCACCTCCACCTTCTCCTCCTCCTCCTGCAATTTCTCTTAATGATTTACAAGATGCTTTAAAACAGCATGCCTTGGATATTAAGGAGGAGGTAAAAGATCTTATAATTGCAGAGAGGGCTAATACAGAAGAATTATTGGAGAAAAAGAACAAACAAGTAAGAGACCATATCCTTCTGGCCTTTCAGGGCTTAGCCCTGCACATAGAGAGGATTGATGACCAGATGGAAAAGATTACTGAAAATGCATCAAGGATGGAATTTAGAATGCAGGAGGTAGAGAACAAGATAGAAATTACACAGGATGAACAAATTATTTCACAATATAGGGAAATGGAACACGCATTGCGTATCAGAGGCCTGAGAGAGAACTCTCAGGACGACTTAAAGATGCTTATTGTGAAAGATATTGCTCCTAATATTGGCTGGCGGCCCGAAATAATTGAGAAGGAGATAGAAAAAATTTTTAGAGTTAATTCACGGGTTGCTAGACAGAGAAATCTACCAAGAGATGTGGTTATTTATTTTTCCAGAAGATCTATCCGTAATGAAATTATACAGGCTTTTTACAAACAAAAGTTTCAAATTGCTGATCAAGATGTGATAATTTTAAAAGAGATACCTCCAAAAATTTTAAGAGCCAGAAAAGATTTTACTTTCTTGTCTGATGATTAAAACATCGTCAAATTCAGTTCAGATGGGAGATTCCAAGAGGAATAATAGTAAATTATGAAGGGATACGTCATAGATTAACTACTGTTTCCAAAGCAAGAGATTTTTATCAGTCTATCTTAAAAGCAAGATTGTCACCACCTCCACAAATAAGGATAACGGAAGAGTCTCTTATGGCAGGAGCCTCATCAATGATGGTTATGGAACAAGCTGCACAGAATTCTGACATAAAAGAGCAAAGGATGACACGAGCTGCCCATAAATGTAAAGAAAAAGAGCAGTTGCAGAAGAGTGGTGAAAGTTTGGTTGCTACAGAGCCTGTGGGAGGGGCAAGACCAAAAAGATCTTCGACAGCAGATTTGCAGGCTATGCTCCAGAGGCTCCAGGCCGGTGGAGATGGTCAGGTTCCTGACCTGGAATGTTAATGGCTTAAACGTGCCACAGAAACGAAGAAAGATATTCCATTATTTGAAACAACATAATAATGATTTGATATGTTTGCAGGAGACTCATATAACTTTAAAGGATTCTAAATTCTTGATGAATTCCCGTCTGGGCTCACATTTTACTGCTCCAGCCCCTGGGAAAAAAGGGGGAGTGGTAATTTATGTGAAGAAAACTTTTTCAGCTAAACTAATTGAGGCTGATTCTGAAGGAAGATATCTTTTTGTGGAATTATTATTACAAGGCCGAAAGGTTCTTATTGTTGGACTATATGCTCCCAATCAACAACAGAAACAATTTTATAAGTTGCTGCATGGCAAGATATCTCAGTTGGATTATAAATCAGTAATTTTGATGGGTGACTGGAATGGGGTTCTAGACCCAACCATAGACAAAAGAAGTTCCTCTAAAACTTTTATTCAAACTAAACTACCTATGACTTTATTTGATTTGAAGGAAGAACTGGAGCTTATTGATATTTGGCGAGAAAGGAATACAAGTGACAGAGACTTTACTTTTTATTCTGATAGACACCAGTCATTTTCAAGGATTGATTTTTTTTTATTACTAGTGACTTCCTCCCTAGAGTGAGGAAGGTGAAAATTTTTCCCAGAACATTGTCAGATCATAGTCCTGTGTGGATGGAGTTATATTCGGAAGATGGGAATAGAAGATCTTGGAGAATGAATGAGAACTTATTTAATCGGGAGGAGTTCGTACAAAAGTGTAAAGAACATTTAAAGGACTTTTTTATTATAAATATGAATAAGGGAACATCGATGTCTATGGTGTGGGACGCTAGTAAAGCCTATATGAGGGGAATCTTGATTCAATTGAATAAAGTTTTTAGGGAAAAAGGGTTACAAAGACGTAGAGAAATAGAAGAAGAGATTAAATTAAAAGAACAAGAGTTGGTTCTTAACCCTACTGATAATAATCTAAAGGTATCCATAAAGATGCTTAAGGAACAATTTAACATGTTGATGGCAGATCAGGTGGCTACCAATCTGTCGTATATGAGACACAATACTTTTTGCAATGCGAATAAGCCTGGGAGGTGGTTGGCTTATCAGTTACGAAAGAAACAGAAAGCTAGAATCATAGAGAAAGTAAAATATAAAGGTACTGAGGTTTTTCAGCAAGATTTGATTAGAAAAAGCTTTTTGGACTTTTACACAAAATTATATTCAAGTGATAATATAAGGGGTTTGGATATAGATAAATATTTACAATCAGTACATTTTCCTAGACTTTCAGAGGAACAACAAAATGGGATGAATAGTTTAATTACTGTGGAGGAAATTGGTTTAGCTATTAAGCAGTTAAAGGTTGGAAAGTCTCCTGGAACAGATGGACTGACTTCTAGGTATTATAAGATCTTATCTGAAGAAATGATAGAGCCATTAAAGGAACTTTTTAATAGTATTTTGTTGGGTATGCAAGTTCCTCCTTCTTGGAAAAGAGCCTTTATATCAGTGATTCCGAAGGAAGATCAGGATCTTACAGAGCCTAAGAATTATAGGCCAATTTCATTATTGAATGTTGATTATAAGATTTTTACAAAAATTTTGGCTAATAGACTAATGCAGGTTATGAAAGACTTGATTCATAGTGATCAAGCAGGATTCATAACAGGGAGATATATGAAACATAACGTTAGACAAATTATTAATTTAATTGAGTATTTGGATAAAAATAATCAGATTCCTGTGGCTTTTATTTTTTTGGATGCTGAAAAAGCTTTTGATCAATTGGACTGACAATTTTTATTTTCTTTGGTAGAGAAAATGAATTTTGGGGATAATTTTTTACATGCACTTAAAGCTATATATCAGCAGCAATCTGCACAAATTGTTGTAAATGGGGGATTGACTGAGAATTTTAATATTCAAAAAGGGACAAGAGAAGGATGTCCATTATCCCCATTGTTATTTGTTTTAACATTGGAAATTTTATTGATTCAGATTCGGGAATCAAAGTTAATTAAGGGTGTAAAGATAAGAAAGAATGAGTATAAATTGCGGGCATTTGCGGATGATTTGGTTTTAATTTTGGAACAGCCGAATCAGGCGATTGATGGTTTATTAGAACTTATAACAAAGTATGGGAATGTTTCTGGTTTTAAAGTTATTAATTATAAGACTAAGATATTATCTAAGAATATGTCAGTTAAAGATAGGGAAAGTTTGATTAAAGCCACAGGTTTTCAGATGGTAAAAAAGGTTAAATATTTGGGAGTATATCTAACTGCTTCAAATGGAAAATTGTATAAGAACAATTATGAACCACTATGGGCAAAAGTCCAAAAGGATTTAAGAGATTGGAAAAAATTGCAATTGTCATTGTTGGGGAGAATTTCAGCTGTAAAAATGAATGTTCTACCAAAGTTTCTTTTTTTGTTTCAGATGATACCTATTCTTAAAAAAGAGGCAAATTTGGAGGAATGGCAAAAGGGTATCAATAATTTTATATGGGCCGGGAAGAAACCAAGGGTTAAATTTAAGATATTACAGGATGCTCGAGAAAGAGGGGGACTTAAGGCACCTAATTTGAAATTATATTATGATGCAGCCGCCCTAACTTGGTTAAGTGATTGGCTTAATTTAACAAATATGGATATTCTTTTTCTGGAAGGTTGGGATTTAATATATGGTTGGCATGCATATTTAATTTTTAATAAGAAAGTTGATCGGACTTTTAAATCACATATTTTGAGGAATGCCTTACTTCGTGTTTGGAAGAAGTATTATTATAGATTAAATTATAAAATACCTATCTGGGGGATTCCCAGACATGCAATTGAGGGAACTTCTAAGGGGACAAATTTTGACAAAATCTCGTATAAAGAATTGTTAATTTGCTCTGGTTCGAATTGGCATTTGAAATCCCTAGACGTATTAAGGCAGCAAAATATTCTATAGTCATGGTTTCAATATTTACACATAATGGATAGATGGACTGTAGACAAGAAAGAGGGATTAACACTAGAAGATAGACAATTGGTCATTCAGATTAAAAACCAAAGTCCGGCTCATATAAAAAGAATATACAATGTTTTATTAGAGTTAGATTCGGAAACAGAATTGGTTAAAGACTGTATGATTAAATGGGCTCAGAATATACAGGAGCCGATCTCATTGGATTTATGGGAGACAATTTGGATAAGAAATGTTAAATTTACACAAGCTCAAAATTTGAGAGAAAATTTTTATAAAATGTTTTATAGATGGCATTTAGATCCTAAAAAATTATCTTGTATGTATTCCAATATACAGCCCAAATGTTGGAGATGTGGCAATAATGATGCGACATACTTTCATATTTGGTGGAATTGTAAAAAAGTAAAGGCTTTTTGGATTATGATTTGGTGGAACATTCAAAAGATTTTTAGAAAAAAGATAAAGTTTACACCTCAACTATTTTTACGTGGTATTTTTGTTGACTTAAATGAAAAAGAAACTACTTGGATGTTGAATTTATTAACTGCAGCAAGGTTACTACTAGGTTTATATTGGAAGAAAGATTCCTTGCCTACTTTAGAAGAATGGATATTTAAAGTATCTATTTTCGCAGAAATGGCAAAAATTTCTGCTTATTTAAAGGATCATACACAAGAAAGATATATTACTGTATGGGGAAGGTGGATAGATTATATTCAGAAAAAGTATGGAATTAAAAAGTTTCATTTATTTTATGAGTGAATATTAAATATTATAGAGAATTGTTTTATAGGTTATGGAGTTAAAGGTTAATCATGATATTTTTTTCTTCTCTTTTTTTTCTTTTTTCTTAATTATTATATTTTTTTTTCTTATTATTAACCCTGTATTCTGCTCTGGGAAGTGAAGGGAGGGGGGTTGGGGGTGGGAGGGAGGGTAAGGGGGGGGTTTCTACTTTAAAATTTTATTGTATTTTTATAAATGATTGTATGTTTTAAAAAAATAAAAAATTTTTAACAAAAGAAGAGTCAAGCGTCTGAATGTAAACCACGTGACCATGGGGATGCTGCAACGGTCATAATTCTGAAAAATGGTCATAAGTCACTTTTTTCAGTGTTGTTCTAACTTCTAATGGTCACTAAGTGAACTGTTATAAGTCAAGGACTACCTGTATTTTTAAAATAAAGAACCTATACTGTTTGAGCTGAAATTCAAAGATTTGTTTCAACTCTGCATTCCACATTAAAAAAAAAATCTGCTGTGAGCCACTTCAGGTGAAAACACAATAAAATATATTCAGATAAAATAAGGATAGGGGTTTCATTTATAATAAAAAGCAGTTTGGAGTGTACAGTATTTGAACTACTGAGTGAATTGATAGAAAGCAAAAACAACAAAAAGGAGCAATTTTGAAGCTGTGTTAAATGAATATGCCGATTGATATTCACACTGTACTCATTTCCAATGTACTCACTGGAAAGAGGCTTTCCATTATTCACAGATATCCGTTAAATGAAAAGAAACAGCACTGCACTGATTCGTGCCATTTGCACAAATGACTTTATTTGTAAATGACTGGCCCTGAAAACCGAGCTATTTGCACGCCAAATTCATTTTCACTGGATGCCTATTAAATCGAGCTCTCACTGCGATTAAAATGCACGGCTCTTTGGTGTCATTCCTCTGAGTACAAGAAAGAGTGTTGAAATTTATCTCCACAGGTAAGTATTGATCAAATATCCCTTATTTTCTAAGTTTGCTTAGGAAAAGCACGTTTGAAGAGCTTAGGAAGAAAGCGAGGCCAGTCACGCTTCAGTGTTACGTAGTTTCAATTGCTACCCTACGAGGTAAGCGTAGCGCGAACGCAACGCCAGACTGGCAACTTGTTCCTCGCGGCTGGAAGAAAACACTCGCCTACATCACCGAGACCAGAGGACTTCCTTTTCTCTAGGAATCTTCCGGTGCATCAACCAATAAAGCAGTTTTCCTGCATAGCCTCTCCCCCAATGAAAAGAAGGCCGCTCTTCCTCTTTCCCGCCCTTTCTTGACTAATCAGACGCGGCGATTGGATCTTCCGGTGAGGTTTTTCGACAAAGCAGGCAGCCAATAGGGCAGACTTAGAGAACCTCCTCCCCACCTCTTCCCTCTTATCTCCGCCCCTTTGCTTTCTTCTTCGCCGCGTTACCTTGGAACCTGCTGTAAATATTCTGGGGCGCCTTGGTGACGCGGTGACGCCTTTAAGGGAGCCCCGGTAACCGTCCGGCATCGTCAAGGGGGCGAAGTAGAGACCCCGGAGTCAGGTAGGGCGAGGGGCTCGCTGGGAGGAAGCCGGAAACCCGGGGTGGCGGGTGGCCATCGCAGGGCAAGGTTTCTTGGCGGTCGCATTGCCTCGGTGCCTCCCTGGTGTAGACTCCTCGTTTTGTCGGAGGTCTTTTCCTCCCCTTTTTCTTTTCATACACTATAAAACGACTGGTGGCTCCCTAAAGCCAGGCAGCTTTATTGGGGTGCCAGTGATAGGCAGGAGGACGTGGCACTCTGGAGGCTCCGTTGCCTCCCCGATCCAGTTGTCTTTATGCATTTCTACGAGTCTACCCTTAACTCGCTGGGTAATCTTGGGGGACAATCCTTCTCTCTCAGCCGAATTTACCCAAGAGGGTTGTTGTAGGAAAAAAGTGGAAGAAAGAATATCAACTATGTTACCTTGGAGGAAGAGTGGAATAACATAACACCACCATCCTTGTTGCACACAACTGAAGTTTGCGTAGAAATATCATAAACCGAATTTCTTACTGCTGTTCCCTTTTTTCTTTTTATAACGCCCTGACCCAGGATTATTAAAGGTAATAGTTCAAGGACCTGAGATATTTGCAAAGTAAAAAATCCTAGTTGTGCTTGCCTACAGCCAAATCTCATTGTGTTCAGTGGAGGTTAATGAGATCAGAATTTGCAACCAAAATAAGTTAATATTTCAAAAGCATCAAACATAAGTATTTTGATGAGAAGCGAAGTGGAGCGATCACCATGGAAAGTTAATATGGGAACAAAACATCATCATCTTACCCTTATTATCTCTTGGTCCTTAATATACAATTCTTAGCAGCTGAATGATTTTACTGGCAAAACATTTTCTTTATTGATTGTTACTTGGTTAACTTGATTATTTAAAAATTGGTGGGAAACAATTATTAAAGTATTACATTTATAATATAAATGCTATAATATAAATGCTATAATAAACAAACTTTCTAGGAAATAAACTTCACTGAGCACTGGGATTTACTTTTGAATAAGCATAAATGATTTGGATTATTCCATATTATTTAGTATGAAGTACTTTTGTTTAACATTAGCAGGAAGTGGAAAATGTGCCTTGCTTTCATTATGATATCTCATGAGGTAAAATATCCCCAAAGGATTCCTTTGAGATTGCAACGTGGTAGAAATCTTGGACTGAATGAAATTTGCTTTTATCCTTATTTATTTAGGTGATTGCTTTTTGTTTTGAGCTTAAAATAAGAATGTTAGGATACTGATATTTTTAAAACCAGTTTCTGAGATTAATATCAAGTAAACTTCTTTAAAATATCACATACTATGTATCTCTGAGAGATGGTCCATCTTCTCTTGCTATATTTATACATTATAAATGTATTAAAATATCTGGTGTTATTGCTCAATTAAGTAGCATCTTAAATATTTTCTAAGTTGTTTTTTGGCATCATTTATTAGGCTTTTTTATTTCCTTCATGGATAGGTATACATATAAATAACATAATTATTATTGCTTTTGTTGTGACAATCATATACTCTCAAAGTCTCAGCATTAGAGATAATTCTGTGCTGCCTTGTGAGAACTGGTGTATTGTTGTATTATTCATCCAGTACACAAGCTGTGGAATCAAACTGGAATTGAATTGAATTTAATTAAGTTTGTACCTGAATTGAAGCCTGACAATTCAACGTTACAGCCCGAATATTAAAGTAGGAAGAAAATTGCATCAAAGTAAACAAGTGAAGCTGCATGTTTTTTTAAATCCCTTTTTATATTTATTATTCAATTTCCTGAAGAAACAAACATTGAAGTACATCATGGTCTATATAACTGTGAACATCATTGAAAATAAAACCCATGAGGGAAAAATTATACACTAATTATATACTAATTCTAAAAGGCCAGAAATAGGTTTTCATGACTTTAGATTCTAGTTGTTAAGTGAATCTGGCTTCCCCATTGACTTTGTCAAAAGGTCGCAAAAGGTGATCTCATGACCCCAGGTGCAGGCATCATAAATATGAGTCAGTTATCGAGCATCTGAATTTTGATCACGTGACCATCGTCATAAGTGTGAAAAACAGTATAAGTCACTTTTTTCAGTGCCGTTGTAACTGCAAATGAACTGTTTTAAGTCAAGGACTACATGTATACACACTCAGATAAGCCCATCATTGAATAATCAGAATCCAATTTGGGGGAGGGGTATATTTTGGCAGTTAAAATTTCTGACTTATTTGAAAGTATATGCAATATGTTCTCACAGTCCTCAAGGAAATGTAGATAATCTTCAGGATGATACAAATTATGTGTCCATGTGTGTTGAAATTAAAAGGATAATTAAATGAATTATTAAATTATTAAATTTCATGATAGCTAAAAGTTTTTTAATTGTAAAAGTCCTTATAGTTGCTAAAGTAACACAAATTTCAAAGCAACCAATTGTCTCTAAAACTAACATTTCTTTAGCCTAATGAGATTACTTTAAATGTTACCAGAGTAGCTAGGTTTTGTTATACCGTCCGTAAAATTAGGGAGATTTTAGTTACCCATTGATTACATCATTAATTGTAATATATTATGCCTTTTTGTGTTCAGTTCAGTTCAGTTTAGTTTTGTTTTAATTGAATGTTTAATTTTTTGTATTGGCCCATGGCTGTAATAATAAACATTTGGCAGAGTATTAATCTGAGCAGAGCCTGGCAGACTATATTTGATTGAATATAGTGAGTTGTGTTCTTAATCTGTAAAACGTAAAAAATTATTTAGGCATTAAAAAGTATTGTTGGAAGCTCTTAGACTATTTGAACATTTAAATAAATAGACCAGACTCTTAATGCCACAGTAATTTAAATGATATGGTTTGTGTTACGGGGTATATCTAAGGGTTCAAAAAATTTGATTGAAAAGAGACAGTGCAAAACAGTATTTTGATTTTCCTTTTTGTTCAAACTACTGATAAAAGCAAAAACAGTTTCAATTCTTCATCCATATTTTCAAGAACAATACACTTAAATTACTCCATATACGTCTTCCGTATACGTCTGTCAATAGTTTCTCCATACCCTTTAGGTAAGACAGTCTTTCAAAATTAAAAGTGAGATAATTTTCAGCCCTTGTCAATTCTGAAGTATGTAAATATGTGCATTTTATGATGCAAGCTTAATACGTATGTACTTTATTCCAATATTTCTGCCCTTACTTTTACTTAACTTATTGAAGAGTTGAAGAAGCGCTTACAAGTATTAGCTGCAATCATTCCCATCGCCCTACCCCTTTATCCTTATCTCTCTATCAGATCTCTATCTCAGCCAGACAAAGGAGTAACTGGCCTTCAGCTAGCTAATGATTGTTTTGCAAGTAAGACCTTTTATTTTCTTTTTTTCATCTTCAAATGCACTGAAGGTCCTGAGCATATTATTTCCCATGCCAGTCTTTTTCCAGCACTCTTTTGCCACTTGTGTTCTCAAAAGCTTTGTGAACTTTATTTCACCCTTGGATTAACAAGCCTTCAGCAGAACAAACCCTGCCTAATTTAGGCCACAAAGCCACCCTTTTTCTGAACTGAAACCAGCAGCACATCTTCAACCGCCACTGGAGCTGTCTGAGCCCATTTTAGCCTTTGTAGCTGACAGCCATCCCCTTCATTTCCCAGCTTGTCCTTCCCAGAGTTCTCCTTGTCAATGTTTCAAAACTTCACTTTTGATATCAGTGTGCATCTGATATTGAAACCAGCACATTTGTTTCCCTTTCTTTCCTATGAGACCTGTGTCCTATGGGAGGTTAAAATAATATTTGTTTTCACCTCCCTATCAGCAAAACAAATAAAAACTATTTTGTTTGGATATCTATGTGGATAATGCAGAACCAGCAAGAAGTTATTGCTGAGAGCTTAAGACTTGTGGGCTTCAATTCCCAGAACTCTTCAGCCAGCCATGCTAGCTGGGGAATTCTGGAAGTTGAGGTCCACAAGTCTTAAAGTTGCCAAGTTTGAAGACCCCTGTTCTAGAAGGATAGTTTGACTAATAGTTTGACTAAACAAGACTACTTGTTTTTTAAAAAGTTACCAGAAGCTTCTTTTGAGATTCATGTTGATAATATACTTATTGGCATTTTCGTAATAAATTTCACTTTGCTAGTAAACAGGAAGAGAATAATATTAAGAATACAAAATTACATTTTCCTAAATATATGCTTATTGTTTAAGTATTTCTCAATGCAATATAAAATGCTTTTAAAGGAACCAACAAAGTAACTGTTTAAATAATTGCATACCTTAGTCACAAGTTATTTTCTTAATATGCCGCCGAAATATGCAAAAGAGCATGATATCTGTGGTTTAGGAATTTATTGCTGAATTTAGACATATTTAAAGATTTTTTTCCCCCAAAAGAGCATTACTGTTTTCTGCCTATAATAGTTGCCTCAGCAGGTGGCAGCACCTACCCACCTACCCAACCCTTGCTGATTTCCAGCCCTGGCAAGTAATTGGATGAGAAACTGCCTAGCAATTCTAGGGTTGTATGCTACATTGGAACATTGGAAAAAAAAAACATCTAGAAGAACATAATGACAACCACTTCTATCACACTGCCCAGAAAACTGCATGGCTGTAGTCCCTAGGAATCGAGCCCAAATTGAGGGCAACTTTACAGCAACTAATTACATTTAATGCTATATTTCCACAATATGATCATTTCACTCTGAGATGTCATTCTACTAGGAAATGTTAATGTTAAAAATATCTCTTATGAAAACACATCCATAGCACAACCATTAAAACAAATTAAAATTAATAAGGAAATGTAGATAGTACAACATTATACTAATAAAACCTAAAATTCTCTGAGAACATTTGCATCATTACCTTTATTTATGAAAGCATTCCTCAGTTATTAGTTATGGCTTTTGTGGTTGCTACTTTATGTTGATATAATCAAAAGAGCAACCCATTCAGTAAAACGTGTCAGAAAAAAATTGGCCTAGCATTACAGCAGCAATGTTAAAACATTATTTCTGATAGTCTGTTCAGTAAATGTGGAAAAATATATTCCCACATAAAATTTTGTTTAGAGATACTTACTAGATCTCTGCAATTTTTCTTAAACTGCATTTGTAAATTGAGTTTAATTAATTATCAAAATTTTGCTCTTAGATATACTTTGAAATGAGATAAATACATATGTATGAGTGTGTGACTACTCCAAATTACTATGATTTCCTCAATTTGAAAACACTTTTTACCATAGCAATTTACAATGATGTTTTAAAACTCAGCTCTCTGTTTTTCATCT
Source organism: Crotalus tigris (assembly GCF_016545835.1). NCBI lineage: Eukaryota > Metazoa > Chordata > Lepidosauria > Squamata > Viperidae > Crotalus > Crotalus tigris. The sequence goes on along the minus strand of NW_024098074.1, from coordinate 640,359 downwards.
TTATACAATGTACTTACTGAGGAAGAGAGTCCAATTTCTACACAATTTCTCTTTAATTACAGCTTCCATTTACTTATTTTGTCAAATGAACATTGAGGTTGAAGTAATCATGCCACAGGCAGGAATTGTTCCAAAAGGCATCTGTGGAGGTTTATTGAAGTAGTTTTAGATTAAATGAGATTTAATTATAGCCAAAATGCTGGACTCTATAAGGGTGACTTTAATTTCATAACTTCATGGTTAAATTTATATCTGGCTTGAGAAGGAACATTAAACTGAGAAGATGCACATCTCTTCACCTAAAGATAGGAAATTGCACCACATTGTACTAATGAAATGAACAATGATATTTAGAGTAAGTGGCAAAGGATGAAGGTACTACATCAACTGAAATACCATAGGTGGACAGTTTATGCTCTGAGATATTTAGTTTTAGTGACTAAAATGTAATATAGCAAACTTCCATAAGCTAAACAATATGGAGAGTTTTCTTTCTCATATTAGAATGAAAGAACATAAAAGACTGTCATAAAGGAAATCAAAATATTGGTTCATCTTGTTCATATTTTCTCCACTGAGTACCAGATTTTTAATTTATATATAATTTACTACTATAAAATATTCCTATTCACAATTAGATTTATTTTTAAAGAGTTTGAGTAGACAAATTTGGGAGAACAAGTCTACCAATAATAAAAAGTGTGAAGTCTATATTCTAGAATGGTATAGAATCTAGAATCACTGGAATATGAAGGCTATAGCAGCAGCACCATATCCTATAATTAGTCATTTTGAAAAAGAATGGTGTAAATTAATTTTAGTCTCATTTAGTAAGAACACATTTTTGTTAAATTTGTCTGCATTGTGATGCTTAAAAATACTGAACAAAACTACTAGTAGACACAATCTTAAATATTTGCTTAACTTTAAAAATGTTTGGCTATTTTGAAATCAAAGGACTTTCATGTATTTATAAATTAATAATTGATAAAATTATGAATGTTCTCATATGGAACATTATTTATTCATTAATTTCTTTGGAATTATTTATTATTAAAGTATCTTTTTCAGTGATGTGTTGCCCTTCTGCATAGGCTTTTTAATATTTCCATTTGAAGAAATTCCTCTGTTGTTACCAGTAATAATAAAATGGTAATGTATAACATCAGTTATAATTAACAAACTCTAATCTGCACAAGTTCATTTTACAAATGTACATAAATAAGACTTAATTAAATATTAAATGGAAGAATTATTGGCCACTATAATTTTATAAATGGTTATTATAATCAGCTTCCATTTTCCTCTTTGAATTTGGATTAAAAGATACATGAGAAATATTGATTGCCAAAATGATGTCAGCAACTCTTCTAAACTTAGGTAATGAATTGACAAGAAGCCAGTAGTGACTGTGTATGGGCCTTCATCTGGAAAATGACTGTTTGAGGAAAAGTTTCTTGTAATGGAGGAAAGAGGAAGGAGTCTGGATTCTGGGCATAGTAGAAAATCAGACAGTGATAAAAGCAGTAATTCATATTATTCAGATGATGATTCATCTCATGCTTCTGATCACTCTCCAACCATCAGCACTCAGTCTACACAAACTGTAAATAGAAGCAGTAAAATACAGAACTTGAAAAGCCATACAGATTATCATGGTAAGTAGTTGGCAAAACACAATTTATTATTTATGTGTGTGTATATCACAGTGTTAAATTAATTATGTGAAAATAAGATTATTTCCTTTGAAATATGGCATAGCTGAACTGGCATTTGTAATACAAATTAACGTTTAGCTTTTAAAATAAAAAAAGTGCAAGTTACTCAACAGAAAGTAACCTGGCTTGATTTTCCTTTGTAATTAAATTGGAACATAGTTTTGTTTTTGTAATTATATGTATTAATTGAATTTAGTCAGTTATAAATATCTCCTTTCTTCACCTCGAAGTATAGCATCTTAGATACAAGACAGTAGAGAGAGTAGGTATTAAGTTCTTATTCAATTAAAAGATCAACTGACCATGACTGTCTAAACATTTATTTAGCAATAATATTGCATGAACAGACAGTACAAAATATAACTTGCTTTTCATTAAAAAGGTTGACAAAGCTCTCTTCTATTTTTAATTGCAGACTGAATAGTTAGTCACAAGGTGTTTACCATAGTATTTGGGTGCAAAAACACAGATGATACTAGATGGACTGCCATTAAATGGTTCAGATTTTTTACTCACCAGATATGGTATTAGTTTCATTTTAGTTTTATTTTAGATAGATGAATCCTCTATTTTTAATTTTTCTCCTTATTTACCTTTGCCCCACTTTACTGCCTCTCTTGTCCTATACTAACCCATAACCGTTTTTAAGCTTTACGATAGATTTGAAGGATTCAGGTTCTCCTTTACTGTGCCCAAACATTGAACTGTTAGACTGGTATCTTCTGTTTAGGTTTCTAGAAAATCAAGATTAAAAAATATATGGTGTAAGAGTTATTAATGTTTGCTGATTTCAAAGTGAGTATTTGAGAGGTTGTTAATACGTTTGTAAGCTGTGAAAAGTTGTACATCTGAGAAATTTCAGTTCTGGTATGATTTCACTAATTTCCATTGTAATATTTATATTTCTTTGCAGCCACAAAGCAGTTTTGCTCTAAATACGCACCCAGCAAGAGAACTCGCTGGGGTTTTTATTCCCAGAGCCTTACCAGGGAGTCTCCTGCCAAAGATATTAGTCTTCTTACAAAGAGAGTGCTTTCTGCTAGGCTGCTGAAAATTAACGAGCTTCGTAATGAACTGACTGGGCTGCATGTCAAACTTGATGAGTTGCAGAAAGAAAATAGGGTACTAAAGCAGCTTCAGTACAGACACGAGAAAGCCCTTCATAAGTTTGAAGACACAGGAAACGAAATCTCTCAACTTCTGGCGCGGCATAGTGATGAGATGAGAATACTAAAGGAGCGTTTAAGAAAAACACAAGAAAGAGAACAAACCAGCGAGAAGAAACTCAAGATTTCAGAGGAAGAGCTATTCAAAACTAAAAGTTGTTTGCAAAAACTGAAAAAACTTGCAGAAGATAAGAATCTCCCTGAACGTGAAGAGCTGGCTAAGAGGTTGGCAATTGCAGAAAATAGATTGGAAGAAAGTGAAAAGAGAATTAAGGTGAGAGGCATTTAAAAAAGCATTTTAAAAGATAAGTTTTATTTTGTACATTCTATGGTGCATGCCATAGTTACACACTTACCGGCCACTCATACATAGAAAAAAAACAAAATTAAACTGTAAGGCCAATTTAGTCTTGTGATTTCTTTGAATTTGTCAAAAAAACAGTATCATGTTATTTACTAACATTGCCATTATAATTCATAGATGTAAAATCCTAACCAGTAAATACAGCTAATAAAATCCTGGATCACACGAAGTATTAGTACTGTTTTATAAAACCCTAGTGAGACCAATTTTGGTGACCATACTCCAAAAAAGATTTTGAGACCTTGGAAAAAGTTCAGAGAAGAGCAGCTAAGATGACCAAAGGCCTGGAGACTAAAACATATGGCTACAGGACTTGGGTTTGGCTAGTCTAAAGAAAAGAAGAAACATGGGTAACATGATAGTATTCCAGTATTTGAGGGGCTGCCACAAAGAAGAGGGGGTCAAACTATTCTCCAAAGCAACAGAGGGCAAGACAAGAAACAATGGTTGGAAACTGACCAAAGAGAGAAGCAAACTGGAATCAAGGAGAAACAAGTGAGGACAATTAACCAGTAGAACAGCTTGCCTCCAAAAATCGTGGGCGCTCCCATCACTGGAGATTTTTAAGAAGAGACTAGACAGTCACTTGTCTGAGATGGTATAGGGACTCCTGCTTGAGCAGGGGGCTGAACTAGAAGACCTCCAAGGTCCCTTCCAGATTTATATTCTACTATACTCTATTCTAAATACTAGGGCTTACTTCTAAATAAATATGTGTAAAATTTCATTGTGAATTAAATTCTAAATTCACCTTTTCTTTTGACATACTATTAATTCATTAGAATCCTTAATTGGATCCTTAAGATTGTAAGAGGGGAGCTGAGTTCATAGAAATCCTGCTTTGTGTACCTGCTAATAGAAAAGGATGAAATAGTTTTCACCAGCTTCCCTATGTTCTAAAACAGTGGTTCTCAACCTTTCTAATGCCGTGACCCCATAATACAGTTCCCCATGTTGTGGTGACCCCCAATCACTTATACATCACCGGTTGCCAGGGCCGTGTCCAAAGAAAAGGGGGGAAAAATGGCGGACAGCCTTGTTTGGCGACCCCCGTGAAATGGTCGTTCGACCCCAAATGGGGTCCCGACCCACAGGTTGAGAACCACTGTTCTAAAAAAACCTGTTCCGAAGAATGAGAATTTTCTGAAATTACCTAGAGGTGATGCAGAGACAGATAATTGGTGAGAATAGTCCCCAAACTTCACTTAGTAATCCCTCCATTATTTAAGGGCCTTTCATTCATCAAACTCACAGGTATAACATTTCTAAGGTTACTTTGTCACTCTATATTTGTAAGTTTTAGAGTTAAATTTATGGGAGTATGCTTACAATATTTTTCTGCTATGTTAAAACTGGTTTAATTTTGCTTGACTTATTAAATTTGTATGCCACCCATCGCACTGTTCAAGCGACTCTGGGAGGCTTACAGAATAATATAAAAGTAAAAAAGAGAATAAAAAAAACACTTAAAATTAGGAAGATTGAATAAGAAACTAAAAAACAAGAGGACAGGCAACACAGGAGTAGCGACCTTTTCTTATTATTTGCCACCAACCATGAGTTGAAAATTATAGCATAAGAGTCTGAATGAATGAAAAAGGAAATAGAATAATATGAATGTTTAATGGTAACATGAAGCTTTATTAAAACTGAATAAAACTGGCAAGAAGTCTCCCCCCACTTCTAACCTCCTTACTTACCACTTAATACTGTATTGCTAGAAATTGTCACTAAGTTATTTCTTCTTTAAGCTCATACAGTACATATGACCATATGCTGTGTCTCTAAATTGCAATGGAAAGTTAGGGGATATTTATGCTGTGTGAGTTAGCATTCAGTAATACAGAGCTGGAAAAGAGAGCAGGTGGAACTTTTTTTTTTTTTTGCCTTTGTATTTGCATTATTTATCCAGGTAGAGCAAAACACGAAACTCTGTTCAAACTCTATGATAAAACAGAAGGCACTTCATTTTGTTCTGTTTTGGTGCCTTTTGAGTAATTGAAGTACAGACTTTCTATAAGGTACATTGATGAGTTTATGCATCTTTATATTTCCTTCCAGTTCATCAGATATTGGGTGACATTTTCTCATGATGAAAGTAACAAAACTGTCAATTTCTGTCTCATTGCATAATGCATCCAACCACTGACTTCAACAAATAAAAGAAATTAGTGACATTCTTTATAATTTAAATATTTTGATAGGGCTGAGAAGGGCGAGGAAATGAAATCTTTCATTTCAGAAGAGTATTGAATACAAACAATTTTGTATTGTATTTTATACCTGTAAAAAAAATTTTTTTTACCAAAAGCATGATGATTTTACTATTATATTGAATTCTAGGACTTTGAGAAGAAGCTTGACCTTAACAGTAGCAGTTTCCAAAGGCAACTGCACTCTGTGAAAAAGAAATTGTATGAAGCCAAAGAAGAAAATAAGATTATCCAAGAGGAAGTTCAACGATTAAAGCAAAAATTAAAGGTAAAAATTGGTACTGTCTAGCACAGAACATCTTTATAACATATCTTCTGATCCAAAATAATCTTTTCATATCTCACATAGTTCAATATAACTATTAATGGGAAATTGAACTATACTTTTTGAATCAACAGCATTTCTCAAATGTGTTTCTAGACGAGAGTCCATTCCTTGTGCTTTTTTTTCCAAGCAGGATTTTTAGTTTAGTTTTAAAAGTGTGCGAAGATTCAGAATCCTGCATGAAGCCCAAACATTTTTGTTTTTTTAAGACACCCCTTTTTGCCTTTGAAAGGAGGAATAAGCATGCCTGAATGATAAAGGTTTTATACAGAAGTCCTCACTGAACCGATGGAATTAAAACAGAAGAGAAGGAGGAAGGGGCAAAGACTGGTGGTTACTTCAGTATGGCTCTGTTCTGAGTGAGCACCAAAAGCAATGTATAGTCCACCAGTATTTTGCAAGCTGCAGCATTTTAAGAGAAGTTGATTTAAGGCAAGGGAATATACAGGTAGTCCTCAACTTACAACCAATTGTTCAGTGATCATCCAAAGTTATGTTGGCACTGAATGAAGAAACTTATGACTGGTCCCTGAAGTTATACCTGTTGCAGTGCCCCCTTGTCACGTGAATAAAATGTTGGCACTTGTTAGCCCACTGAGACTTACAACTACAGGGGCACGTCAGCTTCCCTCATCTGCCTATCTCGCCTCCCCATTTATGCCCTTTTGGCTCCTTGCACTTCCCAGCCCCTCCCACCCCAACTGATCTTTGCAGTTTTCTTGTTACTAACCAAGTATGTCCGACCTAACCTTTTACAAGGCAGCTGCTGGCCACATGAGGCTTCCTTCCTAAGATCTCGTATATCAGTTTAGCCACGAGATCTGGGGAAGATGGCTTCAGCAGCAGGAGCAAGAAGATGGTGAAGGTCAGCTGGAAGGGCTGGAGTGCAGGATGGTGAGGGCAACCAGCTGAGGCTGCTTAACGTTTCCTGAGATGGGTGTGGCTTTGGCCATGCTACTAGGGCAACTTGAGTTACCTGCGGCTTTGCAGTGCACTGCAAGGTCAGCTGGCGTTTCTCAGGGCATGGCAGCTTTGGGTGGCTTAGATATTCCACAGTCATCTGTGACTTCTTGCAGCTGCAGAATTGCAGTGCACTAAAAGCCCCTGAGCTGTAGTATGACAAGCAGCTCCTGAGCCATGCATTCTGGGGTGGCTTGCTGCCCTACCAGGTAGGGTGCAGGGTGACTAAAGGAGCAGAAATGGTGGTGGGGGGGGGGAAAGGGAACAGATGGGTAGAGAGAGTTAAAGAGGAAATAATTCTTTTCCTTATTGAGTCTCGGGGCTGGGAGACATCCAGAATGGTTGGACTGAGCTGGGTCCATGGCTAACTACAGTGGAATTTGGTGAACGATGGACTGCTGTCACCAAATGATGTGGTCACATGACATCATGCTTTATGACCTCATTGCTTAGCAACAGAAATGCCAGTCCCATTTGTGGTCGTAAATTGAGGATTGTACCTCCCCCACCATTCAACCTGAAGATTGACCTAATGATTCATGCCTTATAAACCTGAACAGTGGTACACACTTCTTGTTACATAATCTTACGTGGTTCCATCCCACATCTGAAAGTTATTTTGTCTTTAGGAGTATAGAGTTTATGCTGAGCAGTATTATATCATATCATCAAGTAATAAAACATCTGGGCTGAAGACTTTGCAATGATCTGATTAGTCGCATAACTAAACTTCAAGATACACATTTGTTATTAAAATTGAAATAAAAATATTGGGTATATATCTTCAAAAATCCTAATGAGGCACCGTAGAAATTAACAACTGCTTAGTTTTCATACAATTTGTATGTTTCTATTTTTATTAGGAAAAAGAGAGAGAACTGGATGCCAAAAATATATATGCTAATCGTATGTTAAAACATTCACCCAAAAAACATGATATCACACCAAGAAAAAAAGGTAAATACTATATCAACCGTTATATACAAAATAGTGGAAGTTAACTTTAAATAATGTATCATTCGGTGAGTGATTTCTCAATATTTCCATCTTTGTGGAAATCCACTGCCTGTCCTTTTTAGTGTTTAATAATTTGAAAAGTAAATGATCTTTATTCTGATTTTTGCATTTGAAAATTAAAGCAAACCAACTCTTAGTTCGATTAAAGAAGATTAAATAATTATGTAATGGTATTATAGGTGGAGCAGTTGGCTTAATAAGAGGTTTTTAAATCTTTATTGCTGTCAGTGGAGATCAAAGCCAGCATTCCAGACTTCTTATAGCTCCATATTCCATTACAGATATTCTAAGGGACTCTTTTGATAAAGCATTTAAGCCATTCATATTACTAGTAAAACAAGCGGGTTTGAACTTCCTGAAACTGTTTGTTTAAATAAAAGTATTTAAAATTTGGTGCAAAATTTATTATAGTTGTTGAAAAAAATACTATAAGAGAAGTACCGAATGCAAAAGGAGTACAGACTGCTGGATACGTTTCCCAGATAGAATTTCTATCGCCACCAGACTTCGTTTCTGATGAAATAGCAGAGAAAAAGGGAGAAGATGAGCATCTCCAATTGGTGAGTTGAAACTGTAATTTCCCTTTCTACTGTCTTCTGTTCATTCACCAGCTTCTCTCTACGTCACTGAAAAATTTTGTGTTAAAGTGAAAATAGTCCTCAAATTACAACCATTCATTTAACAACAGTTCAAAGTTACAGTGGCCTCAGAAAAAATAACCTATGACCTCTATTTGCACTTATGACCGTTGCACCACACTTGCAAATAACAGGGTCGCAATTTTGGTACTTGGCAACTGGCTCGCATTTATGACCAGTTGCAGCATCCCACAATCCCGTGATTGCAATTTGCGACCTTTTTTGGCCATTTTAGGGCAAGAACAACTGATTGAGGTAACTGAATTTGCTTAACAACAATCACATGCTTAGTGACCATGTGATTCACTTAACGGCCATCGTAAAACTGTTGTGCAAATGGTCCGACTCAATTTATGACCACAGAGATTTACAATGGAAATTTTGGTCCCAATTTGGTTGTAAATCAAGGACTATCTGTAACTGCAAATTGAAAATCTAAGTTAGTATGAACTTTTTAGTGAAATGACTCCTTAAGAGGAAGTAACAGAAGCAGAGGAATGCTTACTATAATAAAAAAAAAACAACTACTAAATTATCTCATTTTAAAACACACATTTTGACCTTGCTTAAAACTGGCTAAAATTAAAATAGGGACATTGGTTGGTTGCGCATCGATTTTACTAGCAAAAAAGGGAATCGCTAAATGGTTGGATGAGACTTCACGTTCTGCCTTTTTTCGATAAAATATAGGAATGCCCAGGTTTCTTCAGATATCTAAGATCTGAAAATTCTGTGAGTTGAATCCAGCTAAAAGTCATGTAGAGGAAGCAGGCAGCATCTTTTTATCTGCTTCTTTGAGTGAGGGTCCTTCTCATATCCCTGAAAAAGCCTTTCTTAAAAACTGAAAGTCCTTCGTGAATGGAATATAGATGGTAGCTCAGCTAAAAGGGATCTTGAATATCAGGTAGTAGCATCTTCCTTAAGTAGGAAAGGAGTCTGTACTGGATTATATTTTTCTCCATGGTGCCATATTTTCTCCTTTAAATATTCCAATCTCTGAGTTCTGATTTAAAAAAAGATCTTGGGCAAAATGAACCAATCTAATTCTAGAGTTCAAGAATAAACTGGATTAACCCAGATGAAATAAATATAACCAAAAAAGCCCAACAATTTCATTTTTTTACTAAGAGTATTTTGATCATAATTTGCTGATATTTTTAGTTAACGGAAACTTATTGTAAATGAAATGAACTCTTTAATAGTATTTTATTGGATCTAGAGATACCTTTATCTTGGAGAAGGGCTTTTATATCTTTGATTCCAAAAGAGGATCAAGATCTTACTTTACCTAAAAATTATAGACCTATATCTCTTTTGAATATAGATTATAAGATTTTTTCAAAAATTTTAGCGAATAGACTCATGATTGTATTGAATCAAATTATACATACTGATCAGACTGGCTTTATAACTGGGAGGTATATGAAGAACAATGTTAGACAAATTATTAATTTAATAGAATATTTGGATAAAAATAATCAGATCCCTGCAGGTCTGATTTTCATAGATGCTGAAAAAGCCTTTGATCAGTTAAATTGGCAATTTATGTTGTGGTTGGTTGAAGAAATGATTTTGGGGAAAAAATTTTGCAAGCTTTTAGAGGCATTTATCAAAAACAATCAGTACAACTTATAATTAATGGAGGTTTATCTAAGGTTTTTCAAATCGAAAAGGGTACAAGACAGGGATGTCCACTGTCCCCGTTGTTTGTTTTAACATTAGAGATTTTGTTGATTAAAATTCGTGAATCATCTAAAATAAAGGGAATAATGATTAATAAGAAAGATTATAAATTAAGAGCTTTTGTTGATGATTTGTTTGTTACTTTGTCTCAACCAACCGATTCAGTAGTAGATTTGTTACAGATTATAAATCAGTATGGGCAAGTTTCTGATTTTAAAGTTAATAATAATAAGACTAAAATTTTAACAAAAAATATGTCTAATTTGGATAAGGAGATGTTAGTTAATTTGACAGGTTTTGAAATTGTAAAAAAGGTAAAATACCTAGGGGTTTATATAACTGTTTCTAATGCAAAACTTTATAAAAATAATTATGAAATGTTATGGCTTAAAATGCAGAAGGATTTGAATGATTGGAAAAAATTGCAATTATCTTTGTTAGGGAGAATTGCTGCAATTAAAATGAATGTTTTGCCAAAATTTCTTTTCTTGTTTCAAATGATACCTATTTTAAAGAAAGAGGTAAATTTAGAAGAATGGCAGAAGGGTATTAATAGATTCATTTGGGCTGGGAAAAAACCAAGAGTTAAACTTAAAATTATTCAAGATGTTCGAGAGAGAGGTGGACTCAAGGTGCTGAATTTAAAATTGTATTATGATGCAGTGGTTTTAACTTTGATTAGTGATTGGGTTAACTTAATAAATTCAGACATACTTCTGTTGGAAGGATGGGATTTATTATTTGGATGGCACGCGTATTTAATTTATAATAAAAAGGTGGACAGGGTTTTTAAATCCCATGTCTTAAGATTTGCTTTATTGCATGTCTGGAAGAAATATTATAGATCAAATTCTAGAATACCATTGTGGGGAATTCCTGGGCACGCTATAGAAGGGATAAGGAAAGGAGTGAAAATGGATAGGATTTCTTACAAGCAATTGCTTAAGCGGGAAGGGGATAAGTGGCAATTGAAATCGATGGAGGAATTAATGCAAGAAAATATTATTTATTCTTGGTTTCAGTATAGGCAGTTATTAGAAAGATGGAGTATAGATCAAAAAGTGGGTTTTATTATGGAAGATGTGAATTTGGTGAAACAAATTAAAGACCAAAATCGAGCCCATATAAAAAGAGTTTATAATGTTTTAGTGGAATTGGATTCAGAAACAGAATTAGTTAAGGATTGTATGGTTAAGTGGGCTCAAAATTTTGAAGAGCCGATTCCATTAGATACATGGGAGATAATTTGGGTGAGGAATGTTAAGTTTACCCAAGCTCAAAATCTGCGAGAAAATTTTTATAAAATGCTTTATAGATGGCACCTTGATCCACAAAAGATGTCTCATATGTATCCTAACTTACAGCCCAAATGTTGGAGATGTGGTTGTTTGGATGCAACGTATTACCATATTTGGTGGTCTTGTAGAAATATAAAGGCTTTTTGGATTAAGATTTGGTGGAACATTCAAAAAATTTTTAATAGAAGGATAAAATTTGCACCACAATTATTTTTGTTAGGTATTATTGAAGTTTGTGATAATAAGGAGATTATTCTAATGTTGAATTTTATTACGGCGGCAAGGTTATTGATTGGGCAATATTGGAAGAAAGATTCCTTGCCTACTTTAGAGGAATGGTTTCTTAAAGTTTCTTATTTATCAGAAATGGCTAAAATTTCGGCTTATCTGAAAGACCATTCACAAGAGAGATATAATTCTGTGTGGAAAAGATGGGTAAATTTTGTTCAGAACAAATATGGGATTAGAAAGTATTATTTAGCTTTTGAATAAAATTTACCCATCTTTTATCCTTCTATTAAAGTTGTTATGGTTAGATTGTTGATTTTAATGTATTGGAGTTAAAGTGTTTTTTTAATTTTTTAGGATTTATGTATAGTTGATTGATGTTTATTTAATCTTTATGTTTTTTTCCTGTTTTTTTAGCTCTGTATTCAGCTCTGGGAAGGGGGGAGGGTTATGGGGGGATGGGGGAGGGAGGGGGGAGGGATTTTATTGTAAAAAGTTTATAAAAATTTCAATTAAAAAAAAAGAATAAACTGGATTAACCCAGATGAAATACATATAACCAAAAAAGCCCAACAATTTTCATTTTTTTTTACTAAGAGTATTTTGATCATAATTTGCTGATATTTTTAGTTAATGGAAAGTTATTGCAAATGAAATGACAATATTCATTCTAATTTCATCCGAATGGTTTTTTTTTATTGAAAATTTTTAAAAACTTTTACAAAGACAGAAAAAAAAATAACAACAACAACAAAAACAAAACAATACAACCCTCCCCCAACCCCTCCCAAACCACCCCCTCCCTCCCCCCCGGAGCTTCCCAGAGCAGAATATAGGCTTAATTAAAAGAAATTAACAAAATTATAAGATAATTAAAAATAAAATATATATGAAAAAAGAATTATAAACCTTAAAAAGAAAAAAATATTTTAAAAAGAAAAACAAAGAAAAGAAAAAGTAGAATTTTTATACAAGTTATAAAAAAGCTAAATGATATTTTTTCAAATCCAATTTAAATTGTATAAAATTTATCCATTTTTCCCATACAGCAAAAAATTTCTCTTGCGTTTGCTCTTTTAAAAAAGCCGAAATCTTTGCCATTTCCGCCAAGTAAGATACTTTAAAAAACCACTCTTGCAAAGTAGGCAAAGATTCCTTCTTCCAGTATTGACCTACTAACAGCCTTGCGGCTGTAATCAAATTCAACATCAATATAACCTCCTTAGCATCACAATCAGTAACAATACCAAGCAAAAACAATTGTGGAGTAAATTTTACCCTCTTTCTAAAAATTCTCTGAATGTTCCACCATATCTTAATCCAAAAAGCTTTTATATTTTTACACGACCACCAAATATGATAATAAGTGGCATCCAGGCAGCCACATCTCCAACATTTAGGCTGTAAGTCAGGATACATGAGAGACATCTTTTGTGGATCAAGGTGCCATCTGTAAAACATTTTATAAAAATTCTCCCTTAAATTCTGGGCTTGTGTAAACTTAACATTTCTCACCCAGATAGTTTCCCAGGTATCCAGTAGAACTGGTTCACCAAAATTCTGCGCCCATTTAATCATACAGTCTTTAATTAATTCTGATTCTGAATCCAGTTCCACTAGCACCCCATAAATTCTCTTAATGTGAGTTTGTCTTTGATCCTTTACTTGCTTAAAAAGATTTTCATCTTCTCTAAGCAGGCCTAGATTACGGTCCATCTTCCATCTATCTACTAATTGTCTATATTGAAACCAAGAATAGGTAATATTTTCATGTACTAGATCTTCCAAAGATTTTAACTGCCAATTTTGACCATCCCATCTAAGTAATTGTGTATAAGACACCGTATCCATTTTAATACCTCTCTTTATCCCCTCTATCGCATGCCAAGGTATAGCCCATAATGGTATTTTAAAATCACTTTTATAATATTTCCTCCAAACCCTAAGTAAAGAAATCCTTATAATATGAGATTTAAAGGCCCAATCCACTTTTTTATTAAATATTAAATAGGCATGCCAACCAAAAAGTAAATCCCATCCCTCTAAATGGAGTATCTCTAAATTTGTTAAATTTGCCCAATCACTAATTAATGTTAAAACCACAGCATCATAATATAATTTCAAATTCGGTACCTTGAATCCACCTCTCTCACGGAAGTCCTGCATAATTTTAAACTTTACCCTTGTTTTTTTCCCTGCCCAAATAAATTTATTAATGCCTTTCTGCCATTCATTTAAATTAACCTCATTCTTTAAAATCGGTAACATTTGAAATAAAAAGAGAAATTTTGGCAGGACATTCATTTTAATCACTGCAGTTCTTCCCATGAGAGATAACTGTAAGTTCTCCCAATTTTTCAAGTCTTTTTGTACCCTGACCCACAACCTTTCATAGTTATTCTTAAACAATTTTACATTAGAAACAGATAAAATAACCCCCAGATATTTTATCTTATCAACAATTTCAAAACCAGTCAAATTAGCCAAAATCTGTTTATCACAAGTAGTCATATTTTTAGATAATATTTTAGTCTTATTATTATTAATTTTGAAACCCGAAACTAATCCATATTGATATATCAACTGTAATAACTTCACTACAGAATAAGTAGGTTGAGACAAAGTAACCACCCAGTCATCTGCAAAAGCTCTTAACTTATATTCTTTTTTGTTAACTTCTATTCCTCTTATTTCCTGCGACTCTCGGATTTTAATCAACAAAATTTCCAATGTTAAAACAAACAGCAACGGTGACAAAGGACATCCCTGTCTAGTACCTTTTTCTATTATAAAAACCTCTGACAAACCCCCATTAACAATAAGTTGTGCCGTTTGTTTTTGATATATAGCAGTAAGAGCTTATAATATTTTTTCTCCAAAATTCATCTCCTCAATTGCTCTTAACATAAAATGCCAGTTCAATTGATCAAAAGCTTTTTCAGCATCTAAAAATATCAGCCCTGCAGGGACTTGGTTGTTCTTATCTAAATATTCTAATATATTAATAATTTGTCTAACATTATTTTTCATGTACCTGCCAGTTATAAAACCCGATTGGTCCTTATGTATAAGCTGATGCACAACCGTCATAAGCCTATTAGCTAAAATTTTTGCGAAAATCTTATAATCTACATTTAAAAGAGATATAGGTCTATAATTCTTTGGCAAAGTAAGATCTTGATCCTCTTTTGGAATCAAGGATATGAAAGCACTGCGCCATGACGGAGGAATCTCTGAACCCTGCAATATGTTATTAAAAAGCTCACCTAAAGGTTGAATCATCTCTTCTACTAAAGTTTTATAATAAATAGGTTCAAACCATCCGTACCTGGCGCTTTACCTAATTTTAATTGCTTAATAACTGTCACAATTTCCTCATTAGTAATTGGACCATTAATTTCTTGCTTCTGATCTTCTGTCAATTTAGGAAAGTTAGCCTCCCTTAAATATTTATTTATATCTAAAATTTGTTCATTAGTAGTCTTATATAATTTTTGATAATAATCTAAAAAAGATTTCTTAATCAATTCCTTCTGATACACTAATTTACCATTATAATTTATTTTATCTATTTATATTTTTAGGAACAGACAGTTAAAGACTGGAAAGAACAAAGCGAGGATTTCAAGCAAGAACAGAACCAAGAAAGAGAAGAAAAACTAAAAAATGAACAAGAACTCCAAGCATTGGAAGAAAGAGCCAAGAAACTAAGAGAAGGTAAAGTAGAAATGTTTATATCTGCAGGATTTGTATATTAAAATGTTGTTATGTAATATATATGTACAATTTCCTCCAATTATTATCAACTATATTTCTTATATAATGGTTATTTCTTCTCAGATGATAAGCAAAACACTTTTTATTTTTACAATGTAATAAGTAAATATTATGGACAAGGGTTTTTTGTACATATCTGTATATCTGTGATTGTTGTGGGGCAGTGAAATGGAATCTTTTGACATAGATCAGTAGTTCTTAAACTGGAAGTAATTACCCCTAGTGGGATAATTTGGACATGTCCTGGGGATAATGGAACAATTTGTAATTGCTTGTTTGTGGATTGAGGATCCAGTTTGGAACTGCCAAGACACTTGTGAAAACAATGGAATGGAATGTTATTACATTATTATTAGAGCCAGGCAAAAGAGATAATTGGATCAAACAGTTTAAGAACCACTGATATAGAACCATAAGCATTGTATTGAGGGCCTCTAAGCAAAAAAAATAAGAACTCTCTTATGTCGAGTACAATTCCTGATAACTACCTGGATGTGTCCTTGGTAGCTGTATGGAAGTGGCTTGCCAATATCTTCTTCTGGTTGTTTTTGATCTATGAAGCCTACAGCTCTAGGATTTCTTTGTGGCTGCCTAACCAATTATTAATGAGGACTGACTTCCCTAGCTGTTTTTAAAATGAATGGTTGTTAGATGCTGCTATCTCCTCTGAGTGCTTGGCTCAATGAGGTAATGATGGTGGTCTCCATAGACCTAAATGGCCAGGACCAAAGAATCTAGATACAATACAACCAACTCATATGTCAAGAACAGCTGGAGAGCTACTGCTTATGGTTCTACCTGTAGATTTGGCAGTGTAATGAATAGGAATAAGATGTCATGCAGATTAATAACAACAACAACAACAACAACAACAATAATAATAATAATAATAATAATAATAATAAAAAGTTGGAAGGGACCTTGAAGGTCATCAAGTCCAACCCCCTGCTCAGGCAGGTAACCCTATACCATTTCAGACAAATGGCTGTCTAGTTTCTTCTTAAAAACTTCCAGTGTTGGAACATTCACCACTTCTGAAGGCAGGTTGTTCCACTGGTTAATTGTTCTAACTGTCAGGAAGTTTCTCATTAGTTCTAAGTTGCTTCTCTCTTTGGTTAGTTTCCATCCATTGCTTCTTGTCCTGCCTTCAGGCGCTTTGGAAAATAGCTTGACTCCCTCTTCTTTGTAGCAGCCCCTGAGATATTGTAACACTATTATCATGTCCCCCCTCATCCTTCTCTTCATTAAACTAGACATACCCAACTCCAGCAACCCTTCCTTATATGTTTTAGCCTCCAGTCCCCTAATCATCTTTGTTGCTCTTCTCTGTACTTTTTCTAGAGTCTCAACATCTTTTTTATATCATGGTGACCAAAACTGGATGCAGTATTCCAAGTGTGGTCTTACCAAGGCATTGTAAAGTGGTATTAATACTTCACGTGATCTTGATTCTATCCCTCTGTTAATGCAGCCTAGCACTGTGTTGGCTTTTTTGGCAGCTGCAGCACACTGCTGGCTCATATTTAAGTGATTGTCCACTAGGATGCCGAGATCCCTCTCACAGTTACTACTATTGAGCAAGGTACCCCCTAGTCATCTCACTCTCTCTCTCTCCCCTTCTCTCCCTCCCTCCCTGACTCAGCATCTCTGAATGATTTACAAATTGTTAAAAATATTTAAAAACAGTGAGCAGTACAAAATACAAGAACAACATAAAACAAACAGACAAAGATGGCAGAGAAAACAAACCCAGATGGAAACAAGGAAAAGGAAGAAAGAGGCATAAATTGTCCTTGCCAAAGGCTTGGGTGAAGAGTCACATCTTTAAGGCCTTTAAAAATATCAGTAAGGTGGGAGCCATTCAACCATTCAGTCCTTGATATAGGAAGAAGGTGCAATTGATACATCTGATGAAGTTGGGCAAAGGCCTTTCTGGCTACCTGCCACCTGCTTATCAAGCAAGAGCTGTGAGTCCAGGAAGACACCCCCCCTCCCAAACTGCACACAACTCTTGAATTGGGAAATCAAAGTCAAGATTGCCAATATCCCTAGATCTGAGCAATCTAGATATCCACAGCTACTCAGTCTTAGTAGGATTGATTCAGAGAGAGTTCCCCATCACCACCAAAACTGTACAACTTCCAGACATCGGGGCAGAACTCAACAACCTAACTTAGCCAGCCTGGACTTGAAAAATACAATTGGGTATCATCTCTGTACTGATGATACTAACCTCCAAACTGGTGGATGACCTCACCCAGCAGTTTGATGTAGATATTGAAAAAAAAAGAAGACAAAAACTGAACCCTGTGAAACCCCACAAAGGAGCGGCCTGGAGATGATCTCTCCTTGCCAATGAACACCAACTGGAACTGGAACTGGCCCTAGAGAAAGGAAGAACCACTTCTCCAATCCCCAATTCACAGAGCTAGCTCAGAAGATACCATGGTTAATAATATTGAAAGCTGGGAAAAGGAGCACAAGGATGAATAAAGTACAGGTAGTCTTTGACTTTCAACTTAAAAAACAGTTCATTTAGTGACTGTTCAAAGTTACAACAACACTGAAAAAAGTGATTTATGACCGTTTTTCACACATGACTCTTGCAGCATTTCCATGATCAAAATTCAAGTGCTTGGCAATTCACTCATATTTAGGATAGTTGCAGTGTCCCTGGGTCAGGGGTAGGCAACCTTGGCTCTTTTACGACTCGTGGACTTCAACTCCCAGAATTCCTGAGCTGGCTCAGGAATTCTGGGAGTTGAAGTTCACGAGTCATAAAAGAGCCCAGGTTGCCTACCCCTGGTCTGGGTCATGTGATCACTTTTTACAACCTTCTGACAAGCAAAGTCAATGAAGAAGCCAGATTCACTTGACAATTGTGCTACTAAACAACCGCAGGGATTCACTTCACAACTGTGGCAAGAAAGGTCGCATAATGGGGCAAAATTCACTTAACAACTGTCTCACTTAGCCACAGAAATTTTGGGCTCTGTTGTGGCCGTAAGTAGAGAACTACCAGTAATGTTGTAGAATGGTAGCTTCAGTGCTCTGTTTGCCGTGGGGATAGTAAAGTGCCATTTTTCATATTTGCTACGTCGTGATGCCTCGATTTAAATGTCAATAATTGCGGTGAGCTCACAATTCCACTTTATACACTTCCCATTGTCTAATAAAAAAAGTAAATTTTTGGAGGAGAAAGAGAAAACAAGCAAACAAGGAGGGATCAGATATATAGGAGCTTGGCAGGCAAGTCCAACTGAGAATTGGGAAGAGGCAAAAGAGAAAAGAAAAGCCAAGGAAGGAGAAATGGATGGCTGATTGCTGCTCCAATGTTTTGATGGCTGTTGCCCTGTGACATTGACAGCTGCTGGCTGTCCACCATGTGCGACTGGTGCATCTGAAGCTGTTTGAGAAAATATACTCTTTTTGCTTTGAAGGCCAATTGCTTTATATATAGCCTTCAATGCCAGAATTGCTGTACTTTGTTGTTGTTGATGATGATATTAATTTTTTTAAAAAAAAAATAATGTACATAACTAAGCTGGTAAATAAATCAAATAAATCAATAAATGAAATAGGATTGAGCCCTAGGGCATCGGATGACCTCCCAGGGTTACTTCCTGTGAGGGTTCACAGGATTATTTTAAATTTTAAAGCAATAGTCAATCTTCGTTGGACGCCATAGAAACTGCTAGCTTAAGACTGTTCACAGTTTTGGTCTAGGCTAGTGGCACTGTGAAAAAACGGGACAGTGAAGACACCATACACCAAGAAACGTTAGTAACCTCTGGGCTAGACAGAACTCAGTTAAAATGTTAATGGGGGCACAGTTGGAAGATCGGGGATAGATTATCATGGATAATATTTCTGTGGTGACTAAGAGTGTACACTGACTTGATCGTAAATAATCAATTATACTCTATTCCTCTAATTTCTATTCCTGAAATTGTTGCTCTATTTTCTGACCTGGCCTACCTGGAGAGGTGACGGGAAGGAATTCAAACACCATTTAGATAGAAAAAATCAAATGCATGATTCTAGAATGCTGGTGGGAAGATGGGAACAGCATATGAAATGTATGTGGGTTTCTGTAGATAATAAGCTGAATATGACCCAATACTGTGATGCAGCTAAAAAAAAAAAAAGCAAATGGAATCAACAAAACTACACCCAAAAAACTATAATGTGAAGATGAAGAGAAGATGTCATCATTGGTCTAAATAGGTCCTCATGAAGAACATTGCATCCAGTTCTGGGCATTAGATTTTAGGAGGGCTTTGACAAACTGGAGCATGAATAGAGGAGAATAAGCAAGGTAAGAGATTAGGAAGATGAAATTTAAGAGGAGTGGCTAAAACTGTTTTCCCATTACCTCACTCTTAAGTATCCGCCTCACCTAGCCAAGTTATCTCACAAACCACGTCTTGCTCCCTCTTATCTCCTTCTGCAACGATCCCTCTAAATTTTGATGTCCCATGTGCAGAAAAAAAATGGGTTGGTTCAGTTTCTTCCAAACTAAGTACAAATTTGTGTGTCACAATACGAGTAAATTACTAACACATATAATATTAACATGTTAAAATATTTGTGTACTTTTTAGTATAGAAACTAGAAAGTACAATAGTATGGCACATTATGTATTGAAGTCATTTTGGCCTCCTGTCGACTGCCCCCTTGGCAGCATTTTTAGAAATGACTTCTAACGAAGAGAAAAAATTAGCTGGCCCAAGGTCACTCAGCTAGCTTTGTCCCTAAGGCAGAATTAGAAACTCACAGTTTCCTGGTTTTCATTTGACTCCTGAACTACTACACCAGCGGTTCTCAACCTTTGGGTCGCGATCCCATTTGGGGTCAAACGACCATTTTACGGGGGTCGCCAAACAACACGATCCGCCATTTTTTCCCTCAGGGGGTGCCGCCGCGCATGCGCGCCGCGTCCTTATGACCGGGGTCGCCGTATAAAAAGGTTGAGAACCACTGTACTACACCAATATAAACTTACTAGTCACTGATAACCACAATCAATATTCCCCTTCCTTCCTTCCTTCCTTCCTTCCTTCCTTCCTTCCTTCCTCCCTCCCTCCCTCCCTCCCTCCCTCACTCACTCACTTAAAGAAAAATTGGAACTGATATTATAATGAAAGAAAACTTTAGAGAAAAAAGCATTATGGAAAGTGTTTAGGTAGTCCCCTCTTTTACATTTCTTCTGCATTCTTTCCTTCTTCTCTACCAGTATGGTGCTGCCTGCCTACTGTTCTGGGGAAAATGCAGGAGCCTGCTGCCTCAGCTTAATTGAAGCAGTTATAGTTGTTCAGTGCTATTGCAGCGCAGACTGAGAAAGAACTCCTCTCGTGTGGGGCTCTTCGCTCAGTCTGCGCTGCAGCACCACCAAGCAATCCTCACTGCTACAGTTGAGCTGAGGTGGTAAACTTGTGCAAGACTCTCGCAAGGCCAATGTTTTGTGATGCTTGGAGATGTAATTTATTATTATTTCATTTAAAAAAAACCTATTCTCTCTGTTTTATTGTATTTTAATTTTGTTGTGTTTAATATTTCTGAATTTCATTTTAATCTGGTGCTGGCCACGCTCAGGAGTCTTGTGGCCCACATATTTGACTTTTCTGATGTAGAAAATGGAGCAGCATTGTTCTGTGGTGTTCCTGAAAATGAGACAAGTCACAAAGAGTTTAAAGTAAAAAAGAATAAATTCTGGGCAGACTTCTACATTAGAAGAATTTTCTAATGTAATTGTTGTTCAACAGGGGATGGGATTATTATGGGAGGTGTGGACTCCCTTTGCTGGAGGTATCTGAACAAAGGCTGGGGATGCTGGTATCTGTTGGGGATGCTGTAGTGATGGTTTCTTGGACTACGTAGAAGATGGACTAGATTTCTAAATAGGTCAAATCTCATGAAGGACAAGATTTCTATGACTCCATGAACATTCACTTAAATATTTTGCTACATATATCTGAACTAGACAAAATGAAGAACCGAGTATATCATTCTCTTTATAGGTTTGTGTTCATCTATCTTTCCATGGAAATTGGTGATTTTGCCCTTTTATTACAGTACATTTATATATGGTCAATCGAATTATTAACATCCAAGTCCATTCTCCTCGTACACATGCATGGGGATAATTGTAGAAAGCCTTTTTTTAAAAAAAAAAAACAGCTTTACATATTTTCTTGTCCTTAAATATGTAAACACTACTCTTTGCACTATTTAAAAATCAAGTATATCCTAATTGTAAATTGTAACTAGTTGAATTATGCAGTTATACTTAATTTTTATTTAACAATAATTTTCCTTCCAGTGAACTTTTGCTATACACAAAGATGTAGTTTGGATCACTGAACATGGATAATGCTTTTGACTTATTTAATTGGGTTTTCTTTATCTTGTTTTAGGAGTGGTAAGAAGAATAAATCGTGTTTAGGTCATATTTACTTAAACAGGGTTTACACCCTTTTGAGAACCACCGTATAATATTAGTAGCATTTTTTTGACCTAGGTGACAAGATACAATTGTGGGAAAGCATAAAAGTTCTGAATCTCTTCTCAGCCTTATTGGAGGAGAAAAAAATGGCTTATTTCAATTCATGTATGTCGTACTAAAATCATGTGTGAATGTGAATGCAATCAACATGTAGATCTAAATTTGTTGTATTTTAACCTTCAGAATGGGAGAAAGAACAATCAGACAGAAAGAAGAAAGAAAACAGTCATTTGCTTGAAAATGAAAAAATGAAGATAGAGACAGAAATATATATTTCAGAAAAAGGAACACAGAATCATGACAGAACAGAGGAGGAAAGACGGAAAGAAATTCTGCTTGCCAAGATGCATGAAATCGACAGGGAAACTCAAAACATTATAAGGGCGGCTTCCCAAGAATTTACCATAGATACTGTCACTGCACCTTATACATTGGAAAAAAATAAGAGACTATACCAATTGTCAGAGACAATAGAGAAAGTATCTAATGGCTTACCACAACCGGATGACTTTAGTACGGTTATCAAAAAAGAAATCCAGAAACCGCAGTCTACAGACCTCACATGCACAAGCAACGATTTGATATTTGGTAGTTATGTACCTTCCTTTGGGAAAGGGTCAGGGAGGCCAAGCTGGCTTAATCAAAAAATTGACTTCTTAGATGAACTCACTAAGGAAAATATAGGTCTTGATACTAAGAAAGAGAGAAAGTCTAATTTGATGGAGCAGCTGTTTGGTGGCAGTGTCAATACAATCACTCCACCTAAAAGAAATGATTTTCAACAAGATGGTAATACAAACAATGGTTTTCAGGCTAAAGGAACCATGGTCAACATTAAAAATGACACTGATCTTTTTTTTAGTGAAGAAAAGAACTTTATACCCCAAAGACGATTGCAACACACAGCAAACAGACCAGCAGTTAAGGCACTTGATTCTTTAGAAGATGATATTGAGGAAGTATTATTGCACTGATTTTATTCTGTAAAATATGTAAATAGTTATATTTAGTATGTTTATAGTTTATAAATACAAAGTGATTGAAATTATTATATAGCTTCAAGAATGATCAATAATGCAGCTTTTTATTTAAAGCAAAAATGATGACAATTAATAGATCAAACAACGATTACTCAATAAGTATTTTCCAGTTTTAATTCTGTTAATAGAATCACTTGGAAGGAAGTAATGTTCTCTACATATTTGTCATCAGTCACTTCAAATTGACATTTTACCAGCACATCCTAATAAATGGGGGTGTTTTTTTTAATTTGAATCCTTTCTTATTTAAGGCCTTTTTCCACTATCATTTTGTTAAGTATCTCTTGTAGAGAGTACTTCCTTTATGAAGAATTTTAAGTTTTGAAATTGAGGGTGCAGGCAAAACAGTTATTGTAGCAAAGGTTGGATTGTCCCTGTAACCTTAGTTTATGTTCTAGTTTACAAAATAAACTTAAATGTTTGCTTTAAATGTAATAGATGTTTATCAGCCTCTGTCATAGAATAAAATTGACTACTTGAGGAAGGCAACATAGAGAATGTTGTAATTTGTTATCACATATCTTCTTTTGGAAAGCTTATGAGAAAAACATTTAATTGGGAAACAAAATTTACCTCCACTTTAATTGTATCCTGCCAGCACTATTAAAAAACTAAAATACAATAATTGGGTTATGAATTACTGACATGGATATTTAGCAAAGTGATATATTTGTGCAATGGAACTTTGGTGATTATGCTAATGTACCTAGTGGGCTGCACCAAATATCTATATCAATATAAAACATTCAATTGAAAAATATTTTAAAAGATAAGCAAAGGGATTGGCTAGCCTGTGCCTGAAGACCTGAAGGTAATAATTAGATACACACTTTGTTTTCATTTTGGATACAGACAATTGCTCCATCCTAGGGAACATAATTTCTATGATCCATATGAACACAGAAAATGAAGAACGATAATGATTACTATGACTGTACAGAATTCTTTAACCTAAAGCTTATATCCGGACCATCTAAACCAGGGGTGTCAAACTGCCGGCCCATGGGCCAGATGTGTCACAAGGAAACTGCGCCCACCCCATTGCCGGCAATGGGGAAAAAGTTCCAATACACCGTGTGACGTCATGAGTTTGACATGTCTGATCTAAACAGATGTTCTTATTATATGCTGATTATCTCTTAAGGCACAAGATCCCAAGTATTTGCAGCTAAAGGCAAGGAAAACATTCAGGAGTAGAGTTAAGGTTCAAAGCTATGGAAATATAAAGGGGAAAGCTCTTAGTTACCACAGAACAGAACTAAGTTTAAAAGTAAGAGGAAAGAGTAAAGTTTTCCATTTCCAACACTATCATGCTGCATAGTTCCCATTTTCATTACTGTTGTTTAATCTCAATATTACCTCAATATTGTTTACTGGCAGAAATTGTGGGTTCAGGCAATATCAAAGTAACATTTAGGTTTTGTTAGTTTCCCAGACTGCTAGTTCAGCCTTCAGGCTACTTGAGCATTTGGAGAAAGAGTGCAGTGGACTCTAGGGAAAGATTCCTGTGACACATTGGCAAAACAAAAGGCTTTTGTGCACCCTGAGTTTTAGTATTCTACTCTGTAATCATCCAGAATTCACACACAGGAGGTTTGGTTTATCATAGATATTTTCTAGCTTTCCATTAGAACCGAGATAATAGGATTATGTTTTGGTTATTAGTACATATTTGGAAATAACTAGATATCCTTGCATTTTTAATGTACAAATAAAAATTTGGTATTTTTTTCTTTTTTAAAAAAAATAATTGTTTTCACCAAGAAGAAATACAAGTTCTGCATTATACACACATTACTCTAGCATTATGTCTGTACTGGTTGAAAATATTAAATGCTAATGTTTTTTATACATTTATATTTTATGTACAAGTTATTTCTGGAAATATGCTTGATTTTTCAACAAAAATATTTTTATTAAAAGTATTTTTATTTATTTATTTATGAGACTTATATACCGCTTTAAGTGCAAGCACTCTCTAAGCGGTGTACACCAGTAAGCAATGTATATATATATTTACATTGCCCCCAACAATCTGGGTCCTCATTTTACCTACCCCGGAAGGATGGAAGGCTGAGTCAACCTTGAGCCGGTGAGATTTGAACCGCTGACCTGCTGAACACAGTCAGCTAAAGTGGCCTGCAGTACTGCACTCTAACTGCTGCGCCACCTCAGCTCTGATCTGAACAAGCATAAGTACTCTGCTATTTTTGCTATCGTAAATATTTCTGTACTTAATTCCAAAGATATCAAATGGGGGACAGAGTGGCTTGATCTCATGACAATTGTCTGTGTTTACAACAGTAACAAATCCATTCACATATTACATCACTGCAGTCCATGTGATGTTAATGTACTTTGGAATATTTTTACCTTGAATATTTTTTATTCCATTTTGCACATGGACTCAATAGCAACTTGTTAGGTAAATAAGGTGAAACTTCCATGCTGCTGAAATACTCATGAAACAGATCTAAGTCACAATGTCTGTTTGCTTTTGCTTTGTTCAGTGTGATGTTTGTTCAGTATGAATTATCTATAAACCCACTCTTTACTGCTTATTCAACAATCTTGGTATAATACAATGTATTGTCACCCCTTCAAAATATATGAGGTCAGGAAACAAGAATCATCAGAAGTCTTGGAATACACTTTAATGCCGTTAGAGTATTGTAACAGAATCTCGAATGCCTGCCAAAGGCACTTTCTCTATAATGTGTAGCTAGAGAAAAAGTTGTGGGGGCAATTTTGGCAACACAAAGCTTTCCCAGAGAGAGGCTCTGATTAAAAGACTGCACGGTCCCAAACTGGATGGGGCAGGGTGAAGAGGTTCAGAGTAGCCACACCTAGAATCTCAGAATATATTTAGTAGCTTACAAGGTTACAGCTTTAGTTTGGCAAGATTCTGTCCATAAATGCCTCATCCTGGTAGGGCAAGCCCATTCTATTTGTGCTGACAGAGTGGGCCTATTTTGGTTCCCATCAGTCAAAAAGTCTGTCGAGATCCAGAAGAAGAGCCTTCTCTGCTGAAGTACCCGCTCTTTGGAATGAACTTAGCCTCTAAGACAGTGGTTCTCAACCTTTTTAATGCCGTGACCCCCAACCGGTCGTAAGTCGAGGACTACTCAACTGGTGCAGCACCGTTTGCAGAATGGGACTTCTGGCAGGCTCAGCAGGGCAGAGACAGCCTGGACAATTCCTATTGGCTTTTCAAAGCCAATAGAATTAGACTCTATTCAAGAGAGTCTATTCTATTGGCTTTCAAAAGCCAATAGAATAAAAGGGAGTAGCACAGCTAAGGAAAAGGGGAAAAAATGGCGGACTGCGTTGTTTGGCGATCCCCGTGAAATGGTCGTTCGACCCCAAATGGGGTCCCGACCCACAGGTTGAGAACCACTGCTCTAAGATAAGAGCTGCCCCCACCCTCCTATCCTTCGGAAAGAGTGTAAAAACTTAGCTCTGCCAATTGGCCTGGAATCCAAATGGGGCAGTTCCACACTGGAGGTCACTGCTGGATTGATGCACCTCAGACACAACTTGTTCCCATCCATCTATTTTGGTTATCATATTGATGTATTCTAGTTGTGTTCTTTTTATTGTTTATTTTATTCTTCTACTATCTTAGTTTTGTTCTTACACTCACTTTCTTTTTATTGTTGTAAGCCTCCTAAAGGAGCCCCATGGTGAGATAGGTGACTAAACAAACAAACAAATAAATGTTCAAGCAAATTGTGTTGGACTGACAATTTCCACATGTAACCTAACATAAGAGAAAGTTGTGTTTGGGTTAATTCCTTGAGCTAGCCAGACAATAAGGAACAGAGAGGTCCTTCTTACACAAAGGAAGAACAATGAAATACAGGGAATACTTTGCTGAATTGGGCCATTTCAAATAGGAAGTCCCTGAGTAAACTGATCTATACAGAGAAGGTGCTAATAAACTTTCAATCAATGAGTTTCTTGGACTATAGGAGGACGGTCAACTGGGAGATGTATGAGAATGCAGAGAATTTGTACTTTTTGCCTGATCTTGAGCATTAATGGTACACTGCATCCCTTTGTCAGCAAAAGTTGCATGTTTATTCCTTAAGATTTGTATCCTGCCTTTTCCCCAGGAACTCAAGATGAGGTACATAGCACTACCTTTTCAAATTTTTTTCCCATAACAATCTTGTGAGTGGGTTGGACTGGGAGACTACAGCATGTGTTTAGTCCTAACTAACTTACTTTCCATGGCTAAAGATGGATCTGAATCTGGGTGTCCCAAGTTTTTGTCCAACAGCTGAATCACTACACCAGCGGTTCTCAACCTATGGGTCGCGACCCCATTTGGGTCAATCGACCATTTCATGGGGGTCGTCAAGCAAGGCTGTCCGCCATTTTTTTCCCTTTTTCCGGCGGGTGCCTGACCTCCCTTGGGCTGGGCCAGCTGGTGGCTCAGCTGGTGGTCGGCCTGCTCCGTCTCTGCCGCTTGCCAGCTATGTCTCGGCCGGCACAGGGGGCGGCACCACGCATGTGCAGCACTCCTGGGCAGGGAAAGTCCTCGACTTACGACCGGTTGGGTAGTCCTCGACTTACAACCGGTTTAGTCCTCAACTTACGACTGGTTTAGTCCTCGACTTATGACCGGTTGGGGGTCGCGGCATTAAAAAGGTTGAGAACCACTGCACTACACTGAACTAGCTCCCATTTATGTTGTGTCATAATGGCCAACATGGTACAGACTAGAGAAGGGTTCTCCCATTTGCATTAAAATCCAGAAATAGGAATTTAATTTGAAAGTTAAGGGGAAAAAATAACAATGACAGGACACAGTAAATCAGTGGTTCTCAACCTTTTTAATGCCGTGACCCCCAACTGGTCGTAAGTCGAGGACTACTCAACTGGTGCAGCACCGTTTGCAGAATGGGACTTTGGGCAGGCTCAGCAGGGCAGAGACAGCCTGGACAATTCCTATTGGCTTTTGAAAGCCAATAGAATTAGACTCTATTCAAGAGAGTCTATTCTATTGGCTTTCAAAAGCCAATAGAATAAAAGGGAGTAGCACAGCTAAGGAAAAGGGGGAAAAAATGGCGGACTGCGTTGTTTGGCGACCCCCGTGAAATGGTCGTTCGACCCCAAATGGGGTCCCGACCCACAGGTTGAGAACCACTGCAATAAATGATGTTTTGTATCCCTAGAAAGCCACTAATCTAATGCTGGGTAATTAAAATTTATAGCACATACAGAGTTTTAATCTAATTGTCTAATTGTCAAAATCTTGTCCTTGGCTTCTGTGGAGTCTACTGGATTCAATGTTCACTCTTAAACACAGTTATCTCAAAACAAGGGATTTTGCATTATTGTTCAAAAGATTATGAATACAAAATAGTTTAGGAGGAAAGGAGGCTCTGGTATAAGGATTTTAACTAGATTAACATTTCAAATAATTCTCTGCCTCAGTGGAGAAACTGTGAAGTTCATATGCCATTCTGTACTCTAGCTTGCATGCTGGAGAAGCAGGCATGTTTCTGCAATCATCAGCTCTTTGCCTTGCTGAAAAAAAGTGTGAATCAAATGTATGTTTTTTTGGAAACACATGGGCAAGCTGCCAAGGTACTAATGAAGGCTCATTCGAAGAAGAGTTGTCAGTCTTTTCATTGTACTGTGTTTCAGTCATCCACTTCCACAAAGGCTACAGCTCATTTAGTTCCAACTTTGCTGTTGGCCTTTGCAGGGGAAAAAAATGTCAGTTCTGTCGCTTGCACGATGAAGCTTCTTCTGGAACTTTTGAACATTTACCCAAACTTTTGGCTGAAACATCTTAATGCTTTAACCATGCATCCCACGTTTATTAACCCCAACTCCTATCGGTTTTGTTTGTGCAATATCCATATTTAATGTAGTTTTTTTTTTTAAAAAAAATAATCTCGTAGACCCATTAGCAAAAACTAAAGTCTGGGTCTATACAACTAAATGAATTGAAATATGGTTGGCTAATTTGTGGATCAATGTGTTGTACAAATACAGCCATTATCAAGGAAAGAACTGTTAAATTCTAGCTGTGTTCACATTGCTTAAATCCTGCTTAAATTTCTATGGAATGTGAATGGAGAGGAATGGAACAAATATACCATGTTAGAAGTAGGAAATGTATGCTAGCTTTCCTTGTATCCTGGATAAAGCCATTTCCCCACAGTTGGTATTCTGCTTGATTTTCAGCAGCAACTTACTGACAGTAGTTGGAAGTAAGTTCTAGAAGAAGAAAACCAACTGCACAATCAGAAAATAATCCCTCTTCTCTTTTTATTTGTATTTTAAATCATGCATATTTTTAACAGGAAGTTAAAATTTAATTACATTTAATTTAAAAATGGATGGAAGCAAGTAATCTCATTTCTATTGAAGCTATGATGAGAGGGAAGTGTTGAAATAAAAATGGTCAGCACTTAGATGGGTTTAGACTACAGTCATATTTTATGTAAATTTATGAATAGGGATTGATAACTTTTTGCAAATTCAGATTTCTTACAATATTAGATAAGTCTAGTATTACATTTAATTATTTCTAGTTCATAAAGTGATACATTCACAGGCAATCTCTCCCTAAAAATAACTGCCATTGATCAGTTAAATCTCCACATTATATTATCTCAGCAAGGCTTAAATGAATGCTACCAGTATTTCTTTAAAAATTATGTTTATTTAATAAAACACAAAAAAGAAAAAGGAAATTGTACATATATGTGGTATATATGTGCATCTCGTTTGTTTATAGCATTTTACATAATTGTTTCAACAGAGGATGATACCATTTCATTATAATTATTCCTTCAAAAATCTATTATTGTAATTCATAAACAACAATTAACATCAGGTCTTCAGCGCATCGAGTGATTGGGATCATAAATTTATCTTTCCAATACTGAAGAACAATATATTGACAACAAAAATGGTGTGGAAATTGAATCTACTTCCATTTCCAGCTACTAGTTTCCACATATATATATAGATATCGGAAATTATTAAAACCTGCTCAAAATCAAGTTAATGTACATAATGATTTTCTGTGGCAAGTTCAACCAGAGCAGACATGCCATAGTTTGCAAAATAAAACAGGTATACAGAGTGACTACACAGACACACACACTGACAGTGTATTCACATGTTCAAGATTATGAATTATATTGTAGGAAATATCTTGTTTCTGATTTGATACTCTTGTTGCTGCTGGAAGTGATGCCTCAGATTCCTTTCAAGGGAATCTTTGTGAAATAAAATCTGTGACTCATGTCACAAATCAATATAATTATTTGGGAATCAAATTCTAATGTTTAACCAAATAATATGGTGCCAACAAAAAATATGCAAAAACATCAGCGGTGTTGTTTAATGATTTGGGGGAGTTAAGATTTGCAAGCCATCTGCTAATAGGAAATTAACTAACCATTTAGCTGATCAATTACCAGCTGCAACTGTAGATCCAGGAGCATTTTGTATGTGTAATGATGATACATCCTGTACATCATGTAGTTTTTTTTTAATGATTCTTTCATTTTTTTAAAAAAAAGTCATTATTTATTTTAAAATAATGACATACAAAAAGCTCTACAATGCCACCATCAACCACAAAAATGGCAGTGATTATACTACCAAGACATATAATTATAGTGAATAAACATAACAAGAAATCTCAAATTAACAGGAAAAACATATACAATAACCTCAAGTAACTACATAGTTAATTCAATAATTAAGGTGATATATAAATATAGACCAGTTAACAACACACTATCACCTCATTTCTAGACTCAGTCCAGGACACTGAGACTTTTAAAAAATAGATAATAATTCATATTCCAGATCAACTTCTTAAAATCAAGAGAATAATTTTCTTTCTAATTACATAAAATTATCCTAGTGTCCATCTCTTTTTCAACATTCGTTGGGGGTCCAGTAAATCCAAAGTAATATTTTCTAATGAATTAATTCATTAATTCATATTAATTCATACCTCCTGCTAAGAGGTATATTTATTTTTTTTAACATTTCAAGCCACTGTTTTTCCAGAACAGGATATTCCAATTTGTCATTCCTCGATTCAAATATATAACTAAAACTGACTTTTATTTCTCATTTAATGCCTCTTTTAAAGAAGCTAAAATTTCAGGAACCATGGAAGGTGATTTAGATTTAGATCCAGATTTAGAATACATTTCAAAGGTGTTAAATGCATACTTTCCAAGTAAGTCCAACAAGCAGAATAATCATAATAAATCTTATTCTCAAAAAATATAAGTAGATATAAACAATAGGTGATAATATAACAGTATGATTAACTCAAAACTAATCCTTATTTGTGCAGCAAGCTCTGTAAACATTTGTTCGGCTTCTCAATATAAAATTATGGTAAGACACGTTTAAAAATATGCTAGTTTATCTTTTAAATTTCACTGCTATTAAGAGTTATACAGTGGAATCTCAATTTATAAAACATGGATACAAAAAAATTACATTCAAGAGATTTAATTCTATGGTGAATTATTAAGGTGATCAACTGTCCTCCTTTAGGGAGGACAGTCCTCCTTTTGTAAGTTCTGTCCTCCCTCGAAAATTGTCCTCCTACATGTCCTCCTTTTCGATATTTGAAGACTAATCTGCAGAGCTTTTTTTTCCTCATAGAACCTTCAGAATGGCGTTCCGGCACCTTTTTTTGATGTTTTTTTTTTCAACTTTTGCATGAGCTGTGCTACTCCCACTATTGGCTTTCGAAAGCCAATAGGAATTGCTGCTGAGTGCGCCAAAACACCTGGCTGGCAAACTTTGCACATGCAAGTTGTCTGTATTATTGTTGCAATGAATAAAATGTTTCTTTTATTTACAATATTTTTTTCTTCAATTTATTTGTATCCTCCTTTTCATTGTAAAAAAGTTGGTCACCTTAGAATTATGTCATTTACATAATTACATAATTTAGTCTTCAGTAAGTCCATTAAAATGAGGTTTCATTATGCTTATTTTCATATGATTTTAAGTATCACATGATGTATCTGCTTCAAGCAGCAGATGCTGGTGGGAAGAAATCAAGGCAAAATGTTGGTAGACAGAGCCCTGTGTATCGTACATCTAGACAAAATCATCAGAAATGCCCCACCGCACTGAAGTATTGTGAAAGATACCTTCCTATCCATAGTGTTGAAGCTAGAGTCATCTGTCAGTTCCATCAATTCCCTATTCGTGGAAAGAAAGATGAGACATACTGTTCCACTCAAGTAACAAAATCTCTTCGACTACATATGTGCAAACTGCTTATAATGTATTTAAACATTTCTTCCATACAACAGGCACCACGACATCAAGGAATTGCTCAAGTGTCCAAATGATGCCAGAGACACTGACATGAACTTGTAGTTTTATATAAATAAATATATTTTACGTTTATATTTACAGCAGACAAAATAGTCAGGAACACAGGAAAATATGAGGTAAATCATACAGCATAGAGAGCGCCCAGAAGAAAAAAGGCAGGGGAAAAAGAAACTCCCCCTTTACAGTATACCCAGAGCAACCAATCATAGCATAGATTGCCTCATGCAAGAGCCAGCTCTCTCCAACCAATCAACTAGAACTATGGGTTTTGGCCTATTGTACACTTTACTAGCTAATTTAATATCTTGACACACTAACTCTAAACTTCTCCTTTTTTACCCTTTTTATGAGATAACTATTTGAATTTTCTTCACACTATTACAAATAATTGTGATTTAGCTTCACTGGACTAGAGTGCTATGTGACTGGCCAAACAAACATTGAGGCATGGGGCTTCCTAGGTTTTAATCACATTAACTTTATAACTAGATTTCTCTGGATCCAATTCAAAAGATTAATATGTACCTTGACTTGTTTTAAATCTTGGCCTATTTCTGTTTTCTGAACTCAACTTATTCTGGAATATGATAGTAATCAAAGAAATGTCCACTGTCTGCATAAACCACTTTACTCAGCTCATCGAAGTTAACATACTGAAGCCAGCTTTGTACATTCTAGAAACTTTTTCAGCAATGTACATAGAGAGTCCACTGGTAAGTTGGTGAGTTTTTAGAAATTTCATTTTATAATTTGGAGCTGCTTTTCCTCTCTGAAAAAAATAATTTTCTCCCTTTTGTTCTGAATGGGAATTGCTTGTCAACCCAGGGTAACAGTGAAAGAAGATGAGGGAGCCCTCATATGAAAAGCCTCAAGAATAGAGATTTCCACAGGAGAAGATTTGCTCTGTTTACAGCAGAATAAAGATCAGGATATTGCTCCCTTGCACTCTTGTCTCCTGTCTGTGTGTTTTTTCAACTTAGAAGTATTTTAATTATAGTACAGAATCCTTGAAAAACAACGTGCTCCAAAGTAAAAAAAAATCAAGCAGAATTCAGAAATAAAAGTCTTGAACCAACGATAAGCTTAGTAATATTAAAACTCTAGAGAGATGCTGAAGTACCAGTAAACTATAATCTTCCCTCCCTCTAATAGTACCAAAGAGCTAGTGTAAAGAAAACAGCTTTGGGTTTCATAGAAAATTAAGGCCCGCTGCTTCTAGAAAGATCAGCAAGACATAAGGAAGATTAGCCTGGCCTGAGATAATGATTGAACCGCTTCTGCTACAGCAGCGGCCCCCAATCTTTTGGGCACCAGGGACCAGTGAAGAGAGGTTTTTCCATAAACCGGAGGGAGCATGGTTTTGTGTGCTCCTGCAGATGGGGCTTTACTTCTTTCTTCGGCTCCGTTTCTGACATGACACAGCCTGGTACCGGTCCACAGACTGGGGCTTGGGAACCCTTGCTCTAGAACAGAGGTGGAGAACTAAGGCCCCTTTATGACTCATGGACTTCAACTCCCAGAATTCTTTTTTTTTTATTTATTTTTTCTTTTTTCTTTTATTTTTATTTTTTTTATTGAAAATTTTTAAAAGTTTTTACAAATAACAAAAAACAACAACAAACAAGAAAAACAAAACAAAACAGCCCTCACCCAACCCCTCCCAAACCAAGAATTCTGGGAGTTGAAGGCCACAGGTCATAAAAGGGCCCGCCACAGGTCGTAGGGCCGTAGTTCCCCAGCCCGGCACTAGAGAAACTGCTTGTTTCTCTATTTCTTGCTAGAAAGAATACTGGCTTTCTTTTTATTATTATTATTATGAAAACATTTAAAAACAGGTTGAACACAGTGTGACTTTTCTGGCTGTTATTTTGCCATACATACTATACCATATACCATATATCTTCCTAGTCATTGATCTTTTATACCATTTACATATTGCATTTTATACTATTTACATATTTATATATTTACAGACATATTTACGTCTATTTATAATCTAACTTCCATTTCCATTCTTATTTCATATTCTGATCTCTATCTTACGCTCACTTTGAGGTTGGAAATCTACACTTTCTCTCTTCTAGATGAGCTTTCTCTGTTTTGACTTTTTCTCCTCAAGTCTAACCAATAGTACCGTATTTTCCGGCGTATAAGACGACTTTCTAGGCATGCAAATCGGCTCCGAAGTCGTCCTATACGCCGGAAAATACGGTACATCTTATCCCAAACTTCGTAATACTCTGTTTCATCCTTGTCTTTAATTTCTAAGGATAATCTATCCATCTCTGCACATATCAAATTTTTTTTAATTAGTTCACTCTCCACTGGGGAATTTCCGTTTTCCCAGTTCTGGGCATACACCAACCTTGCTGCTGTTATGATATGAACACTAGATATGTCTCTCCTTTGTTAAACTTCCCATCTATCATTCCCAATAAGAACAATTCTGGTCTGGAATCTATCTTCAGTCCCAACATTTCCTCCAACCAAGTCTTTATTAGCTGCCAAAATTCTTTGGCTTTGGAACAAGTCTACCACATATGATAATAAGTGCCTAACATTTTCTTGCACTTCCAACATTGTGGTGATATATCTTTTCTCATCTTTGTCAATCTTGTTGGGGAGAGATGTCACCTGTAAAACATTTTGTACAGATTCCCTTTATATGAGGTAGTCAAGGTTAACTTTCTATTTCTTTCCCATAATATTTGCCATTTCTCTAAATCAATATTATATCCGAAATTTTGGGCCCATGTTATCATTAACTTCTTTTACCTGCTCCTCTTTCATTTTATATTCCAATAAATATTTATATGTTCTTTTGATTGCTTTCTCCTCCGTTCCTAATAATATTTTATCTAGTGTTGTCAGATTTCTCTGTATACCCCATTCTTTTTTGTCTTTCTTATAACGTGACTGAACTTGCAGGTACGCCCACCATTCCAATTGTACCCCGTTTTCTTTTAATTCTTGTCTAGATTTAAGTTCCCCTTGTTCATTTAGAATATCTCTGTATGTAACTACTTTTCCCAAGTTCATAAAATTTGGATGCACTAGCACTTCCAGTGTTGAGAGCCATACCGGTGTTTCTATATAGTTCTGTTGTTTAACTTTAATCCACACATTAAATAATGCTGCTCTAATATGGTGTCTCTGGAAGTATTGATGAACATTATGTCTCTCATCCCACAAAAATGTGTGCCATCCAGATTGTAAATCATGACCTTCTAGAGTTAATAGCCTTCTATTTTTTAAATTTATCCAATCCCACACCCAGGTGAGTATTGCAGCTTGGTAGCTCCCAGTCAAGTGGTCCGAATCCCCCTCTCTCTTTGGCTTCTTGTAGTAGTTTTAATTTGATTCTAGATTTCTTCCCCTGCCAAATAAATTTCAAATTATTTTATTCAAATTTACAAAATATTTTTTCTCTAATTTTATGGGGACATTCTGAAATAAAACGAGTAATTTAGGTAGAATGTTTATCTTTACTGGTGCAATTCTCCCCATAAAGGAGTTGCAAATTTTTCCATCTTTCTAAATCTTTATCTGATTGTTTAAATTAACATAGTTATCTTCTCTGATTGTAATACACCCTGCTGTTAGCTGTACTCCCAAGTATTTAACTTTCTTCACTATTTGGATATTTACTTTCTCCACCAGGTAAATTTTCTGTGTACTAGTCATATTTTTAACTATCATTTTCGTTTTATTTTTGTTGATTTTTAGTCCCGCTACCTCTCCATATTCTTCTAATATTTCTACCAGTCTTGTACTCGAATGTAGTGGTTCCTCTAAGATAAATACGAGGTCATCTGCGAATGCTTGCAGTTTGTAGGTTTCTTTCTTAATATTTAAGCCTCTGATTTGGCTTTCCTTTCAGATCATTCTAGTCAGTACTTCGAAAGTTAATATAAACATTAACGGCAAGAGCAGGCACCCTTGTCTTGTACCTTTCCTAATTTGGAAGCTTTGTGTCGCTTCTCCATTGATTATAACTCTCACCTCTTGTTTATCGTATATAGCTCTGAATATGTTTATAAAATTTCCGCCAAAGTCCATATAGCCTAACTGCCTCAACATGAAGTTCCAATTTACATTATCAAAGGCTTTTTGTGCATCCAAAACCACCAGAGCTACTTGTTTTTCACTGTGAATCTCGTAGTACTCCAAAATATTCAAAATCATCCTCATATTGTTTCGAATTTGCCTTCGTGGTAGGAAACAATTTTGATCTACGTGTATAAATTTGTTTAGATATCTTTTTAGTCTTCCCGCAATTATTGAGTACTGGCTTTCTAATACCAGTTGATAAAGGAAGGCACTTGGTGGCCTTTGCCACCTGAAAGGAGACCAAAGGTCTACTAGGAGCTTCTATTTCCTGTCCTCCAGAAGAGCAGAAGGCAAGATTTCCACAGGGTGGTACCACAACTATGTCAAAAGGGCATTTTCTAAGTCAGTTGTTCTTGCACATTTGGCAATGCTGTCATCAAAAGGAAATAAGCAGTTCTTATACTGCCTCGCTAAGAACAGTAGAAATGATCTTTATAAGTAGGTTATAGAGGGATTTTAATTAATGTACACTTTCTTCTTTTGTGTTTAAACTTTGAAATGCTGGGAGGAAAGTGAGTCATTAAAATCAATAATTTAGAAAGAACACTGCCAATGAAAAGATGGTACTTGGAAGTACTAAAGAAATTGTGAGTAATGGAAAGCTGGAGAAGGCTACAGTCATTTCACCCAGTTCAGATATTGACACTCCTGTTATTGGAAGGAAAGGGCCTAGATATTCATATGATCAAGTGACCATAGGGATGCTGCAATGGTTGTAAGTATGAAAAATGGTCATGAGTTACTTTTTTCAGTGACATAACTTTGAACAGTCACTAAATGAACTGTTGTAAGTCGAGGACCACCTGTAGCAATTTAGGTGCAATATTACACACCAGGCTTTTTCTACCTCTTAGCTGTTCAGCTGGGATGAACATCATCTTCCATCATCCTTCCAAATATGCTATTGTCTAGAAAAAGTCTGCTAGTGTCCAGTTCCCATCAGTACCAACCATGGAATTTGTAGCCCAACATGTTTGGAGGCTATTACACTGTGAATATATTATGTATATTTACCAGATAGTAAGGACAATTGAAGTGTGGAAACAAAGTACAAATACCCCAATATTATCCTCTTGACAATTATTGTAGAATCTGCCTTTACCAAAAAAGAAAAGGTAGTAATTATTGCTTGGTTGCCTACAAAAAAATCTGAGAACATTACTTGAAATCCTGAAATTAATGGGATTTTTTAAAACCAATATTAATACCCCCTCCCTTTCCGCAATACGTCATGTAGATGCTGGGTGTTGTATACTAAAAAGTTTTAGTATAAATAAAACTATTGGTTTAATTTGTTATTGGTTGAACTAAAAAGTTATATAAACAGATCTGGTCAGTCAGATGATCTGACAACAGACGTAAGAATTTAATGATTGAGTTTAAATCTTAAACAAGATTATTTTGTTAACAAAGATAGCTAAGCTGACTATAGTGCTTATAGCTAAATGCTAACATCTGTAATAGGACAATATCTTTTTTTTTGAAAATATTGTTTTTTTAATTTTTAAGAAAAAGTACTCAGGACACACCGTGGTGTTTGGGTAATCAAACATTCCAAAGTAAAAACATAAATAAACAGCTCAACTCAATACATTCACTGTCTCCTCTCTATTTCCCTCAAATAACATAATACGTTTAAAATATTCCATTTCTAAATTAAATTTCTATTACTACTAAACCTGTTTTAAAACTTTATCAGTTTACAATTACCAAAATCAAACTTCACTTTAACTCAACAAGTTATCAATTCAGGTATCCCTTCCAGACATATTCTAGTTCTTAATTTCTCTCATCCCTCCTTTTATCACCAATCTCATTTATTTCTTCTTCCATTACACAATAGCTATCTTAATTAAAAAATAATATTAATTCACTTCCATTCATTACAGAAACTTCAAATTTCATCCAATTGATTGTCATACCTTATCACATCTATGTTATTCTACAAAAAAATAATCTAAGTTAAAACACTCCATTAATTATTAAAACCATCCCAATCTCAAAAAATCAACATTTTTTCAATTCCAATACATAATTTTCATCAAATAAATCTGTTGTTCTTTTTTTTTATTAAAAAGATTTTATTTTCCATTTATTCATACAAAATACAATTAAATTCCTAACCATTGGTACCGCCTGCCCATTCCCCCCAGGCTGCGTCCACCCTCTCTAATCCTTCCCCACTTCCCTCCTCTTTCTCTCCTCCCCTCCTACTCTCTTCCCCTCCCCTTCTCCTCTAACCATCCTACTTCCTCCCTACTCCTTCCTCCCCTCTCATCCCTCTCACACACATGAACGCAGCATAGGGGAAATGCCCAAGCGTTTACCATGTCTATATTATCATTACCCACCCACTCACCCACCCACCCACCCTCTGTTGTTCCAAAAAATATTCTTAATCTATTTAAAATATCTTTTCTAAAAATCACCCTCATATATATATGTTTATATTTTTTCTTGCTTCTAACTCTAAATCATAATCCTTAAAACAAACCATAAATCAAAAATTGCCTTTAAATCCATTACACAATTTTAAATTTCTCTTTTCAGTCTAATTCTGGCTTTTTTCCTGTGCCAAGAAGGTTTCCATAGGGACGCTTCCCTTTCAGCCAGTAGATCTGTCTTTGTTGCTTGCAGTAGCCTTTGCAATAATAGCAATCCCATCCTCTGCATTAGACATCTGTATCTCTCCTCCTTGAAGGGTCGTTGCTTTGTAGTTTGAAGTCTCAGTCTTTGCTTCTTCAGTTCCTCTAAGTTGCAGATGCTCTCCTCCTTGAAGCATCGTTGCTTTGTAGTTTGAAATCTCAGTCTTTGCTTCTTCTGTTCCTCAAAGTTGCAGATGGAAGGTTTGTAAGATAGAATAAGTTCCTCTTTTATCTCTGTTGATTTCTCTTCTAATATATTTTGATTTATACCATAGTCAGATATAGCCTGGACATCCATTTGAACATTTGAAGTGAAATCCCTAAATCTTAGTTCTGTAGTAATTTTTTTCATTGTAGCACATATTTCTGCAGTAGCCTCATAGATCTTTTCCAATATAAGTGTACAGTTTAAATGTGACTGAGGTTTCTCCATTTTGATAGTAATTAAAAAGAGTCTCTTTTTACTTTTGGATGGAGGCTATATTTAATATAATTTAGGCAATATCCACCCCCCACAGTTCCCACAGCTACCCAGCTTATCTTTCCTCTTCAAAAGTATTTTGAAGGTCAGCTGTCTTCAAACCAAGTAACCAGAGGCTGCAGTATTAAATGTTTGCCACTAGATGTCCTCAGTAAGTTAAAAAAGGTCTTTTCAAAACACCATTTCCCTTTTTCTATCTTTTAAAGTATAATGTGAAAAAGAAATAATCTTCCAGCATATGATGATAGTACAGTTCTTAGAAAAAGAGGAAAAGAACAGAAAAAAATTTTTTTTTCTGTACCCCAAAAAATATAGAAATAAATATAGTCTTTAAAATTTTGTTCTATTTTTATAGAACGCCTTTCTTCCCCCAAAAATGTAGAAGCTGCCTTTTCAAGCCAGGGAAGTAATTCCAAAAAGGCTCTTTCAGGTAGCAAAAACAAAATAGAATAGAGAGAATAACAAAGAAAAGTCTCGCCCAGATTCACCACGGGGATTCTTACAGCTTAGATGTTCTTTGACTTGCCGTTTGAAGCAGCAGGGTGATCGGCCATTTTACTGGCCGATCTTCTTCTCCGTCGGCCCTCAGAGATGGCTCGGACAACTGGGGGAGCCGCCACTCCGCAGTAGCCAAGCAGAGCCTCCTCGACAGAAGTCGCACCCTCCAGGGCAGTGTTTCTCAACCTTGACAATTTTCAAGCATCTGGACTTCAACCCAGAATTCCACAGCCAGCAATGCTGGCTGTGGAATTCTGGGAGTTGAAGTCCACATGCCTGAAAATTGTCAAGGTTGAGAAACACTGCTCCAGGTCGACTTTGGACCCACATAAGGGTCTGCCGGCG